>NC_053395.1:236269905-236460185 GCF_905171765.1 Bufo bufo
GCTCGAGCTGCCGACTCAGCGGTCTGGTCCTTGGTGCCGGTCACCACCGCAAATTTGGTCACTCGGTCCACCATTACCAGGCAGTACTGGTGCCCACTGTTGGATGGTCTATCATGACGATCTCCAAAGGTTCCTGGGTCACTATGGTTTGCAGGGGAGCTCTTTGTTCTATCGCCTTATGGATCTCACAAGTTCGACATCTATGACATACTTCTTCGACCATTTGACGTAGGCCTGGGCAGTAAATCAATCGCTGTAGCCGAAACGAAAGGTCTTCTCATGACCAAAATGTCCATTCTTATTATGAGCCTCAAGAGCCAATGATTGAGCCAGTTCACTAGGCACTACGATTTGGTAACGAATGTCGATTTCAGAAGGTAGATATACCTTTCGGCATAGCACTCCATTTTTCATCTCTAACTTTTCCCACTGACTCAGGACTGATAGCATTTCACGCAAAACCGAATGGACCCATCTTTCTTCCTTACTAGTACCACTGGAGCGGCCCAGGGACTTTGCCTGTCTTGAATGATCCCACTCTGCAGCATCTGGGTCAACAGTTCTTTCAGCCCTACTGCAGCAGGGGATTTCAGTTTAACGGCGGTCTCTCATAAGCTTGTCGCTGCTCTGGACATCTAGCATCAATGTGGCCCACGCGTCCACACTCCCAGCAGCGTATTTCCCGTCGCTCTGGCCATCGGTTTGGGCCCCTTCGGTAAGCCCCATCAATCTCTCCTGAGAGTTGTACTACATTATTGGGACCCCTTCTGTAGGTCCTATCCTCATCCCTCCATCGGGGTTGTGGGTGATTCTGACCTTCTTGGTGTGAACGGCCCACCCCTTCGTCTCTAGTTTTCTGGAGGCCTGCAATTCTCAGAATTCTCATTACAACTGGTTTGTAGGTGTTCCATTTGCTCTTGCAATTTCTGCATTACTGTAAGTATCTCTTTAACTGTCCCTTTTTCCACTGTTTCTGGGCCAGAGCTAGCCCCCTGTGACAATGTAACTCCAACTGCGGTCTGAGGCTTCTGAACCATACTATTGGCACGTGAGATGGCCTCTACCTGTACGTCATGAAATTTAGCATCAGTCTCCCGTCGTATAAAGTCCTGCATAGCAACAGTCAAACTGCCATCACGGATCCCCAGAACAAACTGGTCACGGAGTGTCCGATCAGGGTTACAGAAGGCTGGTGAGCCCCCCCTTTCCTTCCCTTGAATATCTCGGAGCAGTTCTTGTAGGGCATTTGCATACTGAGGGAGACTTTCATTCTCCTTTTGTACCCTCTGGAATAACCGTGCCTGCAGGGACCCCAGCAATGTGGTTTCTCCATAAATAGTTTCTAGAATCTGGACAACTTGCTCAAATGTTTGTCTTTGTTCAAATGGCCGCAATATCACTGTAGTCTTAGCATCTCCTTGTAACGTCAATATGGCTAGCTCTACTAGTACTTCTGGTGCGGTCTGGTACATGCGCTGTACCATTCGTATCTGCTCTGCCCACACACACACAGACATATTATTGCCATCAAACTTTGCTAACTGACTCATTACAGCCCCTGCTGGCATTCTTCCTCCAGCACCATCCCTCCTAACGGGTGCGTCGCCGTCCATTCTGGTAGGCGGATCCCGCCGAACTACGCCGATTTGTGAACCGAGAGCAAGGCATGTGATTTGACTCCGCCACCAGAAAAGAGTGCGTACGCAGAAGTCAAGATTAAGAAAATCGCATTTACTATAAATTAATAAAAGCAGGTTAACAGTGAAGTTACAGAGGTAAAGACGAGCAAAATATTCAAAACAGTATAAACAATACAAGTTAAACACTGCAACAATTTTCACCTTTGCTGTGTCCGTATTCGTAGTGCGGACAATTAGAAATAATAGTCCCAGAAACTGTCCCTAACTGACCCTAACTTTCAAGCGGGTGCGCACCCCCTTATCCCAGTGGTCCAGGTGGACCGCTTACAGTTTGTGGAAGTGCACGGTGGGGCCCGATGTCGTCCTTTTACTTTAACCAGCGCAGGATCCGCAACAAAGAAGTCCTCCTCAGCAAGCCGGAAAACCAGTTTAATATAATCCAGAATTTTACAGTTACTGTCCGGTACCTCGACAGCACTGTGAGTCTCTTTACTGTTTGGGGCAATCCACTCAGCCCAATGTCGGCTCCACAGGTTAGTTGCTGCACACAGTCCTTTTTAACTTGGCTTCACTAAATGCACGGTTTCTTTGTACTCCATCCGTCTCTAGACCGAAGTTCACACAGCTTGGCTGTACAGGGAAGTCCTTTAGTATCTCCACACACGTCTTACACAACACAGAACTTGTTTTCTATCTTGCCAATATGGCGGCAGCTGCAGTTCAATTCTCTCTTCCTCCTTCCTGCTCACACTGAGGCAGGCTGACATCATAAGGGCGTGTCACTTCAACACTTAGCTGCTGCCATAAAGAACCAGTATCACAGTAATACACTTTCTCTATGGTAAACTCCAATGCAAATTGGTCTTATGCTGCCATCTACTGACCAAATGAATACTGAAGACATTTTACATTAAATTTTAACACAGTTTACCAGGATAATGAAACTTAGAGACATTACATGACTGTTTCTTACAGTGCAAACAGGGTTAAGGAGAACAAAAGTCAGTTTACCAGATGGATCAGTCCTTTGGGTGGTGAGGAATAATGGGTTGCTGTAAGGCTTGGCTGTAGTCACATGGGGGGCAGGGATGTCAGCAGTTTCCAGGTCCCTCCAAACACTTTACACAACGTAACCACCCCTCCGGAGAAAGAGACTCTGTCTGCATGGGTCTTTTCTCCTGTAGTCAGCCACGCCCCTCCCTGCCTCGGGAGGCCTTCCCCCTGCCGGACGAAAATGGGGACTTGGACACCTTCTTGGTAAGGACTCTTACTCCTCCTCCTCTTGTATCTCCTCTTATAGATTGAAAGCTTTTATGGTACCGTATAAGGGGTTAAGAGAGATGTTATACCATATGGGGATGCAATGAGATGTTATACCGTATGGGGGATACAAGGAAACAATATAGCATATAGGGGGATACAGGGAGACATTATACTGTTTGGAGGATACAAGGAGATGTCATACCGTATGGGGATAAAAGGAGACGTTATACCGTATGGAGGATACAAGGAGACGTTATCCCGTATGGGGACACAACGCTTATAACGTCTCCTTGTGGTCCAATTTTTTTATTCTTTTATGTGGATATTCATCACGCTAGATATCGTTATCGCCGAACCCTAGTGGGAGTCGGACAGAGGCCTCTTTCACACGAATGTTACGGATTCTCTCAGGTTGCGTTTAGTAAAAGCAAGTTCAGTCAGTTTTGTCTGGAATTGCATTCAGTGTTTCGTTCCAGGTGGATGCAATCAGTTTTGTTCCGTTTTTCATGTGCGTGGAAAAAAACCTGAAGATTTACATCCAGATGCAATGCGTTTTTCACTGAAGCCCCATTTACTTCTATAGGGCCAGGAATGCAGCAAAAATACAGAATATAGAAGACTATAGAAGACTGCAATTCTCACACAACGCAGAACTGATCTATAAAAAACTAAATAGAAATGAATGGGTCAGGATTCAGAGCGGGTGCTATGAGTTCACGTCACGCATTGCACCGGCGCAGAAAACTCGCTTGTGTGAAAGGGCTCATAGTTTGCTACTGAAACAGCAGGTCATGGCATGTGGCTAGGGATAGCGCAGATGGTGTGCCTCGCTCTGCCTGATCATCTTAAATTCCCAATGACAAACCCTCCCAGAAGGCCGTTCCGAAGCCAGGGTTTTTAATTGGACTGCATATTGGTCTGCGGTGTGACTACCCCGACGTAGAGGAGGTACGCGCAGGCTTTCTCCCATAATGGGTTTACTCAAACTAGGGCCTCATCAGACAGAAGCAGAACCATGGCTGACACCTTGGCCAGGTTGGTAGGGGACGGGCAGGTCAGGACCACATGTGAAACGGAGTCCAGGTCTAGGTAACAGAGCTCTGGGGAGAAGGGCAATGGCGAGCATAGGCACCATCGTAACAGATGGATTTGTGGAGTTGCTTGAATTTGTAGTCCAGAACAATGTCCCGACTGGGCCTGGTAAATTAGACTTACCCTTCCATCAGTTCCTTCATCCTCCACCTTGGATATTTGATGTTTTGATTAAGTTGGTGAAAACAATTAAGGTTTTATCTGCAAACATCTCCCATGTGAAGAAACCCGATCCGAAAATCTATAGAAGAGGAGATTGTGGTGACGGCAGCGCGAAGCACACAAAGAAAAACCACAAACCGAGATGTCCTGCATTCAGATAACTCAATGATACCAGGATGTACCACAGGAGCTTACAATCTATTAGAGGAGGAGTAATAGTCCTGACCATGGAAGCTTACAATCTATAAGAGGAGATACAAGAGGAGGGGGTGTAAGAGTCCTGACCATAGGAGCTAACAATCTATAACAGGATATACAAGTGGAGAAGGAGGAGTAAGAGTCCTGACCATAGGAGCTTACAATCTATAAGAGGAGATACAAGAGAAGGAGGAGTAAGATTTCTGACCATAGGAGCTTACAATCTATAAAAAGGAGATACAACAGAAGGAGGAGTAAGAGTCCTAACCATAGGAGCTTGCAATCTATAAGAGGATGAGGAGTGAGAGTCCTGTCACGGTGAGGAGTGGGGGAAACTCCCCACCGTACAATGTCACCAGGTACTCGGCCGTAGGCAGGGAAAAGGGAGCTGGTCACCTCCTAAAGCTTCCCTAAAATTGCCCTAGACTCCTGGCTGTATGAGCCGCCTTCAAAGGTAAGGGGGCTCATACCCACAAACCTAAAGGTCTAGGAATCTCTGCATCGCCCTCAACATAATGACAGGGCAGAGACCTCCTGTTCATCCATCACCACGGATGAAAGGCGTCTGCAGCGGCCCAGTAGCAGACAGGGAGAAAGACAATGCAGCAACTGCACGGCAGGTAAGAACACAATGTAACAACAGAACATCAAACACTTACCTGCCGCAGCAAAGATTGAATAACCACACAACAACAACCTGGACCCCCCATGCGGACACCGAAGCAAGGTGGCTCCAGGCAAGGCTGCTAATGTCTTTAGGTTCAGAAGACGAACAGGGGAAATGTCTAGCAGACATGCTGGACACAACATCAACAGACCAGACATGTAACAACGCACAAGACATAACAACCGAATCCCAAATCAAACCCACACCAAACATAGACACATAAGGATGGGTGGAGACATGGAGAAGACATAGGGATGACATTGCTAAAAGACCTTGATGTCCAACAAGGTGGCCCTCAATGACTGGGCAGATGGAATAGCCACAGAAAGGAGCATAACTTCCAGCCCAAAGCAAGGCTAGAGCACCACTATCCTCCATGCAACAAGCCTAGGCTGAATAGCTCCAAGAGACCACACCTTCATCCACACCTAGTCAGGAAATTAACCCCACACTCACCAAACAGCAGAAAGAATCACCTAAGGGGAAGTGCACGTGCAAACCGAAAACTACTCGTTGCCCCCGGCAACCAGTCTGCACGGCAACCGCGTCATGGTCAAACAATACGACCGTGACACTCCCACCCCTCAAAGCCCCCCCAAAAGAAATGGGGAAGCTAGTGGGGAACCCACAAACAACAGGGTAGGGGAAAAGAAAAAAAAGTTGCAGAATCAGTGTCAGTACAAGCAAGTCTCCCCCAGACTGATGCCAGCACCCTGGAACCACCAACTAGGAACCAGGAAACCAGCCAACGAACAGCCAGGAGGGACCGCACTGACCACTGCGTCCACACTCAGACACAGTTCAGACACCAGGTAGCAGCCAGCAAACATCCCCGAACCAGCATACACCATAGCCAGTACTACAGGAATGCTGCCAGCCACCACAGAACAAGCGACCGAGCCACTGAGAAAAGGACGAGGAGAGACACAAACACAAGTGACGGTTCACACCTACTGCAACCTCAGTTACAGAGAACCGCACTGTTAACAGGGTTCCTCTTTCACCCTCCCTCCGGAGGATAAGCATGTGCGCCAGAAAACGGCAGGCGACACATGCTGCGCCCTCTTCCGAAGGCAAAATATACTGAGGAGCCCAGGTTGGACATACTGTCACTGTTAGAGTGGGAGAAACTCCCCACCGTACAATGTCACCAGGTACTAGGCCGTAGGCAGGGAAAAGGGAGCTGGTCACCTAAAGCTTCCTTAAAATTGCCCTAGACTCCTGGCTGTATGAGCCGCCTTCACAGGTAAGGGGGCTCATACCCACAAACCTAAAGGTCTAGGAATCCCTGCATCGCCCTCAACATAATGACAGGGCAGAGCCCTCCTGTTCATCCATCACCGCGGATGAAAGGTGTCTCCAGCGGCCCAGTAGCAGACAGGGAGAAAGACAATGCAGCAACTGCAAGGCAGGTAAGAACACAATGTAACAACAGAACATCAAACACTTACAGTACAGACCAAAAGTTTGGACACACCTTCTCATTCAAAGAGTTTTCTTTATTTTCATGACTATGAAGGCATCAAAACTATGAATTAACACATGTGGAATTATATACATAACAAACAAGTGTGAAACAACTGAAAATATGTCATATTCTAGGTTCTTCAAAGTAGCCACCTTTTGCTTTGATTACTGCTTTGCACACTCTTGGCATTCTCTTGATGAGCTTCAAGAGGTAGTCCCCTGAAATGGTTTTCACATCACAGGTGTGCCCTGTCAGGTTTTATAAGTGGGATTTCTTGCCTTATAAATAGGGTTGGGACCATCAGTTGCGTGGAGGAGAAGTCAGGTGGATACACAGCTGATAGTCCTACTGAATAGACTGTTAGAATTTGTATTATGGCAAGAAAAAAGCAGCTAAGTAAAGAAAAACGAGTGGCCATCATTACTTTAAGAAATGAAGGTCAGTCAGTCAGCCGAAAAATTGGGAAAACTTTGAAAGTAAGGGCTATTTGACCATGAAGGAGAGTGACGGGGTGCTGCGCCAGATGACCTGGCCTCCACAGTCACCGGACCTGAACCCAATCGAGATGGTTTGGAGTGAGCTGGACCGCAGAGTGAAGGCAAAAGGGCCAACAAGTGCTAAGCATCTCTGGGAACTCCTTCAAGACTGTTGGAAGACCATTTCAGGGGACTGCCTCTTGAAGCTCATCAAGAGAATGCCAAGAGTGTGCAAAGCAGTAATCAAAGCAAAAGGTGGCTACTTTGAAGAACCTAGAATATGACATATTTTCAGTTGTTTCACACTTGTTTGTTATGTATATAATTCCACATGTGTTAATTCATAGTTTTGATGCCTTCATAGTCATGAAAATAAAGAAAACTCTTTGAATGAGAAGGTGTGTCCAAACTTTTGGTCTGTACTGTACCTGCCGCAGCAAAGATGGAATAACCACACAACAACAACCTGGACCCCCCATGCGGACACCGAAGCAAGGTGGCTCCAGGCAAGGCTGCTAATGTCTTTAGGCTCAGAAGACGAACAGGGGAAATGTCTAGCAGACATGCTGGACACAACATCAACAGACCAGACATGTAACAACGCACAAGACATAACAACCGAATCCCAAATCAAACCCACACCAAACATAGACACATAAGGATGGGTGGAGACATGGAGAAGACATAGGGATGATATTGCTAAAAGACCTTGATGTCCAACAAGGTGGCCCTCAATGACTGGGCAGATGGAATAGCCACAGAAAGGAGCATAGCTTCCAGCCCAAAGAAAGGCTAGAGCACCACTAACCTCCATGCAACAAGCCTAGGCTGAATAGCTCCAAGAGACCACACCTTCATCCACACCTAGTCAGGAAATTAACCCCACACTCACCAAACAGCAGGAAGAATCACCTAAGGGGAAGTGCACGTGCAAACCGAAAACTACTCGTTGCCGCCGGCAACCAGTCTGCACGGCAACCGCGTCATGGTCAAACAATACGACCGTGACAAGTCCTGACCATAGGAGCTTACAATCTATAACAGGAGTTACAACAGGTGGTGGAGGAGGAGTAAGAGTCTTTACCATAGCAGCTTACGATCTATAAGAGGAGATACAAGAGAAGGAGGAGTAAGAGTCCTGACCATAGGAGCTTACAATCTATAAGAGAAGATACAAGAGAAGGAAAAGTAAGAGTCCTGACCATAGGAGCTTACAATCTATAAGAGGAGATACAATTGAAGTAGGAGTAAGAGTCTTGACCATAGTAGCTTACAATCTATAAGAGGAGATACAAGAGAAGGGGGAGGAGTAAAAGTCCTGACTATAGGAGCTTACAATCTATAAGAGAAGATACAAGAGGACGCGCAGGAGTAAGAATCCTGACCATAGGAGCTTACATTCTATAAGAGGAGGAGTAAGAGTCCTGACCATGGGAGTGTCACGGTGGGGAAAATCCCCCCCCCCCCCCCTTCCCCCGTACAATGTTAGGTATAAAGGAGAAGCAGCTAGGCCAGGACGCTGGAATCAGGGAGCAGGTCCCTAATCCTCACCCTAACTCCTCACCGTATGAGCGGACCTGGATGGTAGGACGGCTCATACCAGGATACCTTTGGACCTGAGTCGACCTGATGATCCCTCACATAGGAGCAGGGGAGAGACGACCTGTTCTTCCCAGACACAGGTGAACAAGAGTCTCAAATGGCCTAGCAGCAGGGAAAGGAAAAGACCATATGCAGCAACAGAGTCGGCAGGTAAGAACACCAGAAACAGACTTACCTGCTGCAGCCACCACAACTGGAACCAGTGCAAAAGTACAGGTGCCCACACACCAAATAGGACACCGTACAAACAACACCACACACAGGTATCCAGCACTCCAGATTCTGCCTGGGCCAGAAACAGCAAGGTGCACTGCAGCCCCAGGCAGCACTGCATACAAACTTATGGTTCACCCCTCCGGAAAACCAACCCCCTTCCAGAGGAACAACACACACAGGGTAACGTCTTGCACACATGTAGGGACAAACACCAACAACATCCCAGACATGTAACAACAAACAAGACATACAACAAACCCTGAACATAAACCCACACCAAACATACAAGTGAGGTTGGGTACATAGAGGATAAGGGAGACAAAGGAATGAAATCGCAGATGACATCGATGTCCTACAAGGTGGCCCTCAAGGACTGGGCAGATAGAACACCCTGTACTGGAGCAGAGCTCCAGCACCAACGACAGCTGAAGTACAACTGACTTTAGCCAGGAAACCACAGGAGATAAAAGCCAAGTGACCACACGCAATCAGGGAGTTAACCCTTACAGCACCAGACAGAGGGAGGCTACAACTTAAAGAGGAAGTGCACACACCAGCCAACAAGTTGCCAACGGAAACTACAAATCCAAGACAATAAACACGTCCAGTACTTAAAGTGCTGGACGTGTTTATTGTCTTGGATATGCCTGGGATCTCATCTCACCAGTCCATGCACTGACCCCCATGGGATAATGCTATTTCACATGTGCGCAAAGGTGATCTGGATAATCTAATATTGCCATTATGAGTCGTCCTGATAACCCCTCACATAGGAGCAGGGGAGAGACGACCTGTTCTTCCCAGCCACAGGAGATAAAAGCCAAGTGACCACACGCAGTCAGGGAGTTAACCCCTACAGCACCAGACAGAGGGAGGTTACAACTTAAAGGGGAAGTGCACACACCAGTCAAAAGTTGCCAACGGCAACTGCAAGTGTGGCAAAAGTGTCAAGGCGCACACAGCAAAGGCCGTGACAAGGATCTTACAATCTATAAGAGGAGATATAAGAGGTGGAGGAGGAGAAAGAGTCCTGACCATAGGAGCTTACAATCTATAAGAGGAGGAGGAAGAGTCGTGACCATACGAGCTTACAATCTATAATTGGAGATACAAGAGAAGGAGGAGTAAGAGTCCTGACCATAGGAGCTTACAATCTATAAGAGGAGATACAAGAGGAGGAGGAAGAGTCGTGACCATACGAGCTTACAATCTATAATTGGAGATACAAGAGGAGGATGAGTAAGAGTCCTGACCATAGGAACTTACAATTTATAAGAGGAGATACAAGAGGAGGGGGAGTAACAGTCCTGACCGTAAGAGCTTGCAATCTATAAGAAGAGATTCACGAGGAGAAGTGTCCTGACCATAGGAGCTTACAATCTATAAAAGGAGATACAAGAGGAGGAGGAGTAAGAATCCTGAGCATAAAAGCTTACAATCTATAAGAGAAGGAGTAAGAGCCATGACTAGGGTTGAGCGAACCCGAACTGTAAAGTTCGGGTTCGTACCGAACTATAGGATTTTTGGACCCTGGACCCGAACGTTTTACTAATAGTTTGGGTTCAGTATTTGGCGCTTTCTTGGCGCAGAGCAGCCAATCAACAAGCGTTTAACTGTCTGACCTTAGAAGCCTACTAATAGCATGGCTGTGATTGGCCAGTGCAGCATGTGACTCGGGCGCTATATAAGCTGGAGACACGTAGAGCTGCACGTCACTCTGCTGTGCTTAGTGTAGAGAGAGGACGCGGCTGGTGATTTCAGGGAGAGAATAGGAGAGGATCTAACTCAGCGATCTACATAGATTTAGTTGTGTGGGTGCAGGGCACAATCTTTTTACCCTTCCCTGAACCCAGTGATAGAAAAAAAGAACTTTTATCCGTCTGTTAGGTGGGCGGCGGCGGCAATTTTATGCAAGCTCAGTGCACCAGCACTGCATCTGTGCACCAGCCCTGCATCTGTGCACCAGCCCTGCACCTGTGCACCAGCACTGCATCTGTGCACCAGCACTGACATTGAAATCCAAGCTTGAAAAGCTGCACTAATAATCTGGTTTTAAAAAATCACCCTTTTTAGAGGGCTAGAAATACAGCCATAATGTTCTGGGTTTTTAAAAACACACTTTTTTGCCAAAATACCAAATTTTACAGCCCTTGCAGCATCTGGACGTGTGAAATTCAAGGGTTATATACAGCTTTCATATTCTGTTAGTAAAAAAACAAAACTTTTTTGGCAATATACAACATCTGGATAAGGCTCCATTCACACGTCCGCAAAATGGGTCCGCATCCTTTCCGCAATTTTGCGGAATGGGTGCGGACCCATTCATTCTCTATGGGGACGGAATGGATGCGGACAGCACACAATGTGCTGTCTGCAGCCGCAATTGCAGAGCGCGGCCCCCGATTTTGGGTCCGCAGCTCCGCTAAAAGATAGAGCATGTCCTATTCTTGTCCGCAGCTTGCGGACAAGAATAGGCATTTCTATGGGGGCGCCGGGCTGGTGTGTTGCGGACCCGCAATTTGCGGGTCCGCAACACACCACGGACGTGTGAATGCAGCCTTAGTCAGTGTGCAATTTAAGCTAGAAATACAGCCATAATTTTCTGGGTTTTTAAAAACACACTTTTTTTGCAAAATCCACTATTTTACAGATCTGCACGTGTGAAATTCAAGTTTAATATATACAGCTTTCATATTCTGTTAGTAAAAAAACAAATTTGTTGGGCAATATCCAACATCTGGATTAGTCAGTGTGCAATTTAAACTAGAAATATAGCTATAATTTTCTGGGTTTTTAAAAACATGCTGCATCTGTCAGTGTTAAATTCAAGGGTTTTATACTGCTGTCATATTCTGTCATTAAACAAACACCCATTTTGGGCCAAAAACTTAAATTGCGGACTAGTCTGGATCTGGACGTGTGAGATACAGCCTTTACATAGTCTGGTTCTATTCAGTTATTAAACAAACACCCATTTGGGCACAAATCTTTAATTGCGGTCTAGTGTGGATCAGGGCGTGTAAGATACACCCTTTACATAGTGTGGTTCTATTCAGTTATTTGAAATACAGCCATTTTGGGCACAAATCTTCAATTGCTGCCTAGTGTGGGTCAGGGCGTGTGAGATACACCCTTTATATACTGGGGTTATATTCTTCTATTAATAAAACACCCTTTTTTGGGCAAAATACACAATTTTTCTGGCCTTGCAGCATCAGCACGTGTGAAATTCCAGGTTTATATACTGCTGTCATATTCAGATATTATGTGGTTCTATTCTGCTATTAATTAAACACCCATTTAGGGCAAGATCCTAAATTTGATAAATATGAGGAGTGCGTCAAATAAGGGACGTGGTGCTGCTGGTGGAGCTCCTGTTGCAGGGAGAGGACGTGGTCGATCTGTGCCAGCTACACGCACAAGTGAAACCCCTTCCTCAGGTGCGAGTAGGCAACAGAACCTGCAGCGGTATTTGGTCGGGCCTAATGAGGCTCTATGAATGGTGAGGCCTAAACAAGTACAGGCGATAGTAGATTGGGTTGCTGACAGTGGATCCAGTTCCTTCATATTGTCTCCCACCCAGTCTCCTGCTGAAAGACCACAGTTGGCACCTGCAGCCGATGTCCATCAGTCTTTCACCTCGCCCCCTTGCAAATCAGCCAAGCAGTCTGAGCCCCAAGTCATGCAGCAGTCTCCTGCTTTTTGATGACTCTGTTAGCAGGGTTTCCCAGGGACGTCCACCTAGCCCTGCCCCAGAAGTGGAAGAGATTGAGTGCACCGATGCCCAACCACTTATGTTTCAAGACCCTACATCGCAGCACGTCTCGGATGATGACGAAACACAGGTGCCAACTGCTGGGGCTTTCAAACGTGTGCAGACCGACAAGGAAGGCAGGGGTGAAGACTGGGTGGAAGATAATGTGGAGGACGATGAGGTCCTCGACCCCACATGGAATCAAGGTCATGTGAGTGACCTGTTTAGTTTCGAGGAAGAGGCGGTGGTCGCACAGAGCCACCAGCACAGCAGAAGAGGGAGCAGGGTGCAAAAGCGGAGCGGCCGTCCTCTAGACAATACGCCTGCTACTGCCCACCGCAGCAAGGGACCGAGCACACCAAAGCCAGCTCCAAGGAGTTCCCTGGCGTGGCAGTTCTTCAGACAATGTGCTGACGACAAGACACGAGTGTATTGCACGCTGTGCAATCAGAGCCTAAAGCGAGGCATAAACGTTCTCAACCTGAGCACAACCTGCATGACCAGGCATCTAAGTGCTAAGCACGAGCTGCAGTGGAGAAGACACCTCAAAAGCCAAGAAAGGTCTCTGGCTCCTCCTGCTTCCTCTTCTGCTGCAGTCTCGGCCTCTTCATCCACCTCTGGAGTAACAGTGCCACCTGCCACCCCGCAAACAGAGGATCTTCCAGCAACACCACCACCTGGGTCACCAAGCATCTCCACAATGTCCCACGGAAGCGTTCAGCTCTCCATCTCCCAAACACTGGAGAGGAAGAGGAAGTACCCCCCTACCCACCCACGATCCCTGGCCCTGAATGGCAGCATTTCTAAATTACTGGCCTTTGAAATGCTGTCATTCCGTCTGGTGGAGACGGATAGTTTTAAAGGCCTTATGGCGGTGGCTGTCCCACAGTACGTCGTGCCCAGCCGCTACTACTTTTCCAGGCGAGCCATCCCTTCCCTGCACAACCAAGTGAGGGACAAAATCAGGTGTGCACTGCGCAACGCCATCTGTGGCAAGGTGCACCTGACTACGGATACGTGGACCAATAAGCACGGTCAGGGCGGTTATATCTCCATAACAGCACACTGGGTAAATGCAGTGGCGGCTGGGCCTGAGGCGGATAGCAGTTTGGCGCATGTCCTTCCACCACTGAGGATTGCAGGGTGCTTCAGTTTGCCTCCTGTTGCTTCCTCCTCCTACTCCGCTTCCTCATCCTCTACCGGCTCCTCATCTGGTCAGCGTAACCCCTTCACCACCAACTTCAGCACAGCCAGGGGGAAACGACAGCAGGCAGTTTTATAACGTATCTGTTTGGGGGACAAACCCCACACCGCGCAGGAGCTGTGGACGGGCCTTGAACAACAGAACGATGAGTGGTTTGTGCCAGTCAGCCTCAAGCCCGGCCTGGTGGTGTGCGATAATGGGTGAAATCTCGTAGCAGCTCTGGGACTAGCCGATTTGACGCACATCCCTTGCCTGGCGCATGTGCTAAATTTGGTGGTGCAGAGATTCCTTAAAACTTACCCCGATATGTCCAAGCTGCTGCATAAAGTGCGGGCCGTCTGTGCGCGCTTTCGTCGTTCTCACCCTGCTGCTGCTCGCCTGTCACCGCTGCAGCGTAACTTCGGCCTTCCCGCTCACCGCCTCATATGCGACGTGCTCACAAGGTGGAACTCCACCTTGCACATGCTGGACAGACTGTGCGAGCAGCAGCAGGCCATAGTGGAGTTTCAGCTGCAGCACGCACGGGTGAGTCACTCTGCGGAACAGCACCACTTCACCACCAATGACTGGGCCTCCATGCGAGACCTGTGTTCCTTGTTGCGCTGTTTCGAGTACTCCACCAACATGGCCAGTGCCGATAACGCTGTTCTCAGCGTTACTATCCCACTTCTATGCCTACTTGAAAAAACGCTGCTGGCGATGATGGAAGAGGAGGTGGCCCAGGAGGAGGAAGAGGGGTCATTTCGTAGGGTTTCCAGCTAGTCATTCAAAGTGGCTCCGAGGGTGGGTTCCTGCACCCACAAACGCCAGGTACACTATTGTCCAGCCAGGGCACAGTTCTGGAGGATGAGGAGGTGGAGGAGGAGGAGGAGGAGATGGAGGAGGAGGAACCATGTTCACAGCAGGGTGGCACCCAGACCAGCTCATGGCCATCACTGGTGCGTGGCTGGGGGGATACAGAGGACACAGACGATACACCTCCCACAGAGGACAGCTTGTCGTTGCCTCTGGGCAGCCTGGCACACATGAGCGATTACATGCTGCAGTGTCTCCGCAACGACCGCCAAGTTGCCCACATTCTAACTTGTGCTGATTAATGGGTGGCCACGCTGCTGGATCCCCGTTACAAGGACAACGTACTGTCCTTTATTCCCTTACTGGAGCGAGTACAAGCGCACGCTGGTAGATGCGCTGCTGGTGACATTCCCACCTGACAGCGGGGGCACAGTGGAAGCACAAGGCAGAGGAAGAGGTCGCCAGTGCAGCTGGGGCACCGCCAGCACTTCAGAAGGCAGGGTTAGCATGGCCAAAATGTGGAAAAGCTTTGTCAGCACGCCACAACAACCAGCACCACCAGCTGATATGGAACGTCTTAGCAGGAGGCAGCATTTCACCAACATGGTGGAGCAGTATGTGTGCACACGCCTACACGTACTGAATGACGGGTCTGCCCCCTTCAACTTCTGGGTCTCCAAATTGGGCACCTGGCCTGAGCTTGCCCTTTATGCCTTGGAGGTGCTGGCCTGCCCTGCAGCCAGTGTATTATCTGAACGTGTGTTTAGGGAGCGTCATCACAGACAAGCGCAGCCGCCTGTCCACAGCCAATGTGGACAAGCTCACGTTCATTGAACTGAACCAGGCCTGGATCCCACAGGACTTGTCCGTACCTTGTGCAGAATAGACTTGTATACCGGCACTAACCATCCATTGTTATACTGCAGCGCAATTGCTCATTCTTGTACACTGCTCAAAAAAATAAAGGGAACACAAAAATAACACATCCTAGATCTGAGTTAATTAAATATTCTTCTGAAATACTTTGTTCTTTACATAGTTGAATGTGCTGACAACAAAATCACACAAAAATTAAAAAATGGAAATCTAAATTTTCAACCCATGGAGGTCTGGATTTGGAGTCAGCAAAACTAAGTCAACTAAACTTTCCCTTAGTACTGGATGCGGTGTTTTTACACAAAATAATAATTACTAATGTCCAAAGGACTAATTTACACCTATTAATCCAGCACCTACTCATATACCTAATACTTAACTTTTATTGATATGCTTCTAATAATATTGCTTCTAACTTAACTAGATATAAAAATTCCAGTGCATCGCAGTCCTTACTCATCTATTCAGTTTGCTATAGGGTTATACACCGCCACCTTACTTGGTGCAGGGTACAGATCACTTCTGCTTGGCTGGCTGCGCGCTGCCAGCATAGTGTGTGTTCAGTGTTACAATTCCCCTTATGCTGTTTGGGGCTGCAACATGCACTGTATTAAAATTGAAGCCTCACGCTGCCCCCGACATGTTTCGCCGTGACCGGCGTCTTCAGGGGTTAGGGCAGAGTGTGAACGTGTCTCCTCCCGACTGGTATGTAAAACCTTTGTGATGTCATCGGTATGCGTTCTGCCTGTGGGCGTGATTGGGACCTCTGATTGGGCACTGATAGGTAGCGTGCCGGAGCTGCTTCCTCCCACTGGCTCCGCCTACCTACGTTCGACCTGCTGGTTCACATGACGTCATGGGGTTGCGCCGCGCATGTGCTGTGGACATTAGGTTTTTTCAACGTCCACCCTACTGCGCATGCCTATAGACTTTTTTCCCAGCGCTTAGGATTCATCGTACTGCGCTTCTCATGGCGCATGCTCCGGAACTTAGGCTTTTTTTAGGTCCATTTTTCTACGCATGTCTGTCGACTTGGTTCATCTGCGCTCCGATTTCAAATGCTGCGCTTTCCACGGCGCATGCTCTGGGACTTCAACTTTTATTTTTGAGGTCCACCTTGCTGCGCATGCTTGTCGACTTAGTTCCCAGCGCTCCAATTTCCAATGCTGCGCTTGTAGCGGCGCATGCCCTGGGACTTAGTTTCTGGCACTGCCGATCCTTTGGTTCACGCATCTATCCAGATTTCTCCACTTATGTAAGTTATCAATGTCCGGGCGCATGTCATTACAGTTACTGTGGCCTTATACGTTAGCCCTGCATCTGCGCATGTCCTCATGATTTGCTATTTTTCTTCTGTGTTTTCGCTGTCTAGTTCAGCGCTCATCACCGCGCATATCTAGGCACTTAGCCACCAGGATGACCATCTTTCTGTCTAGGTGGGTTTGCAGAGTTAAGGCGTCAATTTATAGACTAGTACAGACTTGAGGCTACTTCTATGTATATTGCGGTATGTAATTGTTTATAATAGATCCGCAATAATCCCAGCATCCCACGTCTGGGCTGGGTATCCATACTCCGTTTTATCTTCTTATCTCTGATATCATTGCCTGATTTTGGTATTCTCTATGTTATTACCCGCTCCCCAATTGTATTGGATCCCATAGAGCTTACTGACAGTGATACTGATTTTGAATGGAGATATCTGGAGTCATGGGTTTGGGTCTATCAAAGTAGATGTCCCTATATCTTGATTATACAATTTTTCCTCTAGACATTTATCCTAGTCTATATATGAACTGCATCTTGATCCCTTATATATGCCAAGTAACGTTAGATTCTTTTGCCTGTATATAATTGCTGGTCACAGTCATTATTCTGCGGCCTTATGGACAGATTTTAATATTGGTGAGCTGTGTGTTTCCTAGCCTCCATTGGGTTCATCATACTCACCTCCTGACTTACAGGATAGATTTGTGGTGTTAGTGAGCCACTCACTGTTTAACCTCTATTGGGATCCATGTTTCGGCCTACCAGTTCCTCCAAGCTTCCAATTAGGCAGTTTTACCCTCAAAAGAGGCCCCCTTCATTTTCATATTATTTTTTCATTATTCCTAGGTCTGCCATCCGGTAGGTTGCTCCATTTTATTGTACATGTTTTCTTTATTAGTAGACATATTATTGGTATTTTAATTTTTCAATTTTTTCCTAGGTGGGGGTTCATATCTACAGGAAGGACGAATATGTAAACCCTTCATTCAGGCCCTTTGGAGCCAGACTGTTGAGCAGGTAAATCCATTTTGTCTCCTCCTGTTGGAGTTTTTTGTCTATACAGGGAGTGCAGAATTATTAGGCAAGTTGTATTTTTGAGGATTAATTTTATTATTGAACAACAACCATGTTCTCAATGAACCCAAAAAACTCATTAATATCAAAGCTGAATATTTTTGGAAGTAGTTTTTAGTTTGTTTTTAGTTTTAGCTATTTTAGGGGGATATCTGTGTGTGCAGGTGACTATTACTGTGCATAATTATTAGGCAACTTAACAAAAAACAAATATATACCCATTTCAATTATTTATTTTTACCAGTGAAACCAATATAACATCTCAACATTCACAAATATACATTTCTGACATTCAAAAACAAAACAAAAACAAATCAGTGACCAATATAGCCACCTTTCTTTGCAAGGACACTCAAAAGCCTGCCATCCATGGATTCTGTCAGTGTTTTGATCTGTTCACCATCAACATTGCGTGCAGCAGCAACCACAGCCTCCCAGACACTGTTCAGAGAGGTGTACTGTATTCCCTCCTTGTAAATCTCACATTTGATGATGGACCACAGGTTCTCAATGGGGTTCAGATCAGGTGAACAAGGAGGCCATGTCATTAGATTTTCTTCTTTTATACCCTTTCTTGCCAGCCACGCTGTGGAGTACTTGGACGCGTGTGATGGAGCATTGTCCTGCATGAAAATCATGTTTTTCTTGAAGGATGCAGACTTCTTCCTGTACCACTGCTTGAAGAAGGTGTCTTCCAGAAACTGGCAGTAGGACTGGGAGTTGAGCTTGACTCCATCCTCAACCCGAAAAGGCCCCACAAGCTCATCTTTGATGATACCAGCCCAAACCAGTACTCCACCTCCACCTTGCTGGCATCTGAGTCGGACTGGAGCTCTCTGCCCTTTACCAATCCAGCCACGGGCCCATCCATCTGGCCCATCAAGACTCACTCTCATTTCATCAGTCCATAAAACCTTAGAAAAATCAGTCTTGAGATATTTCTTGGCCCAGTCTTGACGTTTCAGCTTGTGTGTCTTGTTCAGTGGTGGTCGTCTTTCAGCCTTTCTTACCTTGGCCATGTCTCTGAGTATTGCACACCTTGTGCTTTTGGGCACTCCAGTGATGTTGCAGCTCTGAAATATAGCCAAACTGGTGGCAAGTGGCATCTTGGCAGCTGCACGCTTGACTTTTCTCAGTTCATGGGCAGTTATTTTGCACCTTGGTTTTTCCACACGCTTCTTGCGACCCTGTTGACTATTTTGAATGAAACGCTTGATTGTTCGATGATCACGCTTCAGAAGTTTTGCAATTTTAAGAGTGCTGCATCCCTGTGCAAGATATCTCACTATTTTTGACTTTTCTGAGCCTGTCAAGTCCTTCTTTTGACCCATTTTGCCAAAGGAAAGGAAGTTGCCTAATAATTATGCACACCTGATATAGGGTGTTGATGTCATTAGACCACACCCCTTCTCATTACAGAGATGCACATCACCTAATATGCTTAATTGGTAGTAGGCTTTCGAGCCTATACAGCTTGGAGTAAGACAACATGCATAAAGAGGATGATGTGGTCAAAATACTCATTTGCCTAATAATTCTGCGCGCAGTGTATCTCCTTTTCGTGGGCCTGATTTTACTCTCATCAGTCCCCAAAATTTTAAATCTGTACTTTTACCTCTGTGCTTCTCTCTCATGTGTCTGGCTAGGCTGGTGTCTTCTCCCGTATTGTTTCTGCTCAGGTGTCTCGAGATTCGCCTTCTTAATTCCTGAGTAGTCTTCCCAACATATCATTTTGGACATTCGCATTTTATGACATACACAACTCCTTTTGTCTTGCAGTTGATGTAGTCTCTTATTTCGTAGTTCTTTCCATTCGTTGGATTTATGAATGTTTTTGTCACTTTCATCCGACCACAAAAGGTACAGTCCCCACAGGGATATGATCCCTTGTGGTTCAGCCAGGTGGTTTTCATAGCTGTTCTGTGGGATTGATAGTGGCTATGGACTAACATCTCTCTCAAATTGCGTCCTCTTCTATATGTTACTGCTGGATACTTTGGTATCACATGTTGTAAATCGGTGTCGGCTTGCAGAATATGCCAATGTCGTCTCAGAACTTGTTGTATGGCTCTATGTTCTGTATCATAAGTTCCTATACAGCGTATGATTTTCTCACCTTGTTGTTGGGGTCTACCTGTCAATAAGTCCAATCTTGCTACCTTTTTTGCTTTATTGTACGCTCTATGCAGGCATTTCTTAGAATAGCCTCTATCATAGAATCGTGAATAGAGTGCACTGCATTCTTTTTCGAATGCCTCCTCTGTGGAGCAGTTCCGCCTGGCCCTAAGATACTGCCCCACAGGAATTCCCTTCTTCAGGGGATCAGGGTGGAAGCTTTGCCAGTGTAGCAAGTTATTTGTGGACGTTGGTTTGCAATATATTTCAGTTTGGATACTGCCCTCAGGTTGCAAGGTGAGTTTGAGATCCAAAAAATTAAGAGTGCTCTTGTGTATTTCAGCTGTAAATTGTGGACAAGCTCACGTTCATTGAACTGAACCAGGCATGGATCCCACAGGACTTGTCCGTACCTTGTGCAGAATAGACTTGTATACCGGCACTAACCATCCATTGTTATACTGCAGTGCAATTGCTCATTCTTGTACACTGCTCAAAAAAATAAAGGGAACACAAAAATAACACATCCTAGATCTGAGTTAATTAAATATTCTTCTGAAATACTTTGTTCTTTACATAGTTGAATGTGCTGACAACAAAATCACACAAAAATTAAAAAATGGAAATCTAATTTTTCAACCCATGGAGGTCTGGATTTGGAGTCACACTCAAAATTAAAGTGGAAAACCACACTACAGGCTGATCCAACTTTGATGTAATGTCCTTAAAACAAGTCAAAATGAGGCTCAGTAGTGTGTGTGGCCTTCACGTGCCTGTATGACCTCCCTACAACGCCTATGCATGCTCCTGATGAGGTGGCGGACGGTCTCCTGAGGGATCTCCTCCCAGACCTGGACTAAAGCATCTGCCAACTCCTGGACAGTCTGTGGTGCAACGTCACGTTGGTGGATAGAGCGAGACATGATGTCCCAGATGTGCTCAATTGGATTCAGGTCTGGGGAACGGGCGGGCCAGTCCATAGCATCAATGCCTTCGTCTTGCAGGAACTGCTGACACACTCCAGCCACATGAGGTCTAGCATTGTCTTGCATTAGGAGGAACCCAGGGCCAACCGCACCAGCATATGGTCTCACAAGGGGTCTGAGGATCTCATCTCGGTACGTAATGGCAGTCAGGCTACCTCTGGCGAGCACATGGAGGGCTGTGCGGCCCTCCAAAGAAATGCCACCCCACACCATTACTGACCCAATGCCAAACCGGTCATGCTGGAGGATGTTGCAGGCAGCAGAACGTTCTCCACGGCGTCTCACATGTGCTCAGTGTGAACCTGCTTTCATCTGTGAAGAGCCAGTGGCGAATTTGCCAATCTTGGTGTTCTCTGGCAAATGCCAAACGTCCTGCACGGTGTTGGGCTGTAAGCACAACCCCCACCTGTGGACGTCGGGCCCTCATATCACCCTCATGGAGTCTGTTTCTGACCGTTTGAGCAGACACATGCACATTTGTGGCCTGCTGGAGGTCATTTTGCAGGGCTCTGGCAGTGCTCCTCCTGTTCCTCCTTGCACAAAGGCGGAGGTAGCGGTCCTGCTGCTGGGTTGTTGCCCTCCTACGGCCTCCTCCACGTCTCCTGATGTACTGGCCTGTCACCTGGTAGCGCCTCCATGCTCTGGACACTACGCTGACAGACACAGCAAACCTTCTTGCCACAGCTCGCATTGATGTGCCATCCTGGATAAGCTGCACTACCTGAGCCACTTGTGTGGGTTGTAGACTCCGTCTCATGCTACCACTAGAGTGAAAGCACCGCCAGCATTCAAAAGTGACCAAAACATCAGCCAGGAAGCATAGGAACTGAGAAGTGGTCTGGGGTCACTACCTGCAGAACCACTCCTTTATTGGGGGTGTCTTGCTAATTGCCTATAATTTCCACCTGTTGTCTATCCCATTTGCACAACAGCATGTGAAATTGATTGTCACTCAGTGTTGCTTCCTAAGTGGACAGTTTGATTTCACACAAGTGTGATTGACTTGGAGTTACATTGTGTTGTTTAAGTGTTCCTTTTATTTTTTTGAGCAGTGTATTTTGAATATTTCACAGTCTTTTGGAGTGTACCCTAATTAAAAAAGAAAAAAAAATTAAAACCAAAAACCAGTGTTGGCTACCTCGTCCTCCTCCAACGCTGCTTCCACCTACTCCGCTACGTCCACCGCCTCCTCAAACTCCTACTCCATATGGAACTCCACCTCATAAATCCATTTTTTTTACTTTGTCTGTTACATTTTTAGGTGAGATTCACCAATTTTTGGGTGTGATGTAGCACTGCTATACCTACTAGACAGGTAAAAAAATAAAATAAAATTGTCAGTTACATTTTCGGGTGAAATTCACCAATTTTTGGGTGTGATGTACCACTGCTATACCTAGTAGACAGGTGAAAAAAATAAAATATTGTCAGTTACTTTTTCGGGTGAAATTCACGAATTTTAGGGTGTGATATACCACTGCTGTACCTAGTAGACAGGTTAAAAAAAAAAAAATTGTCTGTTACATTTTTGGGTGAAATTCACCAATTTTTGGGTGTGATGTACCACTGCTATACCTAGTAGACAGGTAAAAAAATTAATTAAATTGTCAGTTACATTTTCGGGTAATATTCACCAATTTTTGGGTGTAATATACCCCTCCTCTACCTAGTTGACAGCTTAATTAATTTTAATAATTTTTCTTTTACATTTTCGGGTGACAATAAACAATTGTTTTCTGTCATAGACCCCTGCTCTACCAAGTAGACAAGTTAATACATTTCTGTAATTTTTCTGTTACATTATTGGGTTGACATTTTACAATTTTGGACGTGAAAAAACCCCTGCTCTGCATAGGTGACAGGGAATACAATTTCAGAAATTCTTCTTTAATTGATGCGCGCCACCTCCTTTCATTCAATGCTTAAACTTTAACAACTTGTACCACATTTGCGCTTCAATACTTTGTCCCACATTTGTGCCTCAATAACTTTCCCATATTTCCACTCGATCCAAAAAAAATATGTAATACATTGATCTCCCTTGGATGTGGTCTCTCTTTCTCACGCCCCCTCGCCGGCGTGGAACCCTGATTCGCCGATAACCGTGATCACCATGGTAGGCGCAGAAAAGAACATCGAAAGTTGATACAACAGATATCCAATTGGATCGTTAACATCACGGGGACATGCGACATGGTGGGGCAGTATGTGTGCACACTCCTACACAAACTGACTGATGGTTCTGCCCCCTGCAACTTCTGGGTCTCCAAATTGGGCACATGGCCTGAGCTTGCCCTTTACGCCCTGGAGATGCTGGCCTGCCCTGCAGCCAGCGTATTGTTTGAACGTGTGTTTAGCATGACTAGAGGGGGTTATCACAGGGTTTATTTACCAATATTTTGGGGTGTACCCTAATAAAAAATAAAATTTAAAACCAAAAAACTGTGTAGGCTACCTCCTCCTCCTCCACCGCCGCTTCCATCTACACCACCACATCCACTGCCTCCTCAACCTCCTACTCCATATGGACCTCGACCTCCCAAATCTCGATTATTATTATTATTTTTTTTAACGTATTTTGTTATTTAAAGTCCTTTCCCTATCCACAGTTGTTTGCAGAGCACTTGCCATGCTCTTATCCACATTTTGCTGCCATTTGCAGCCCTCTAGCCCTTTCCATGACATTTTCACAGCCATTTTAGTGCTCAGAAGTTCGGGTCCCCATTGACTTAAATGGGATTCAGGTTTAGGGTCAAGTTCGGGTCCCGAACTCGAACTTTTTTGTGAAGTTCGGCCGAACTCGAACATCCAGGTGTCCACTCAACTCTAGATATCTGCTCTATCAACTTTCGATGTTCTTTTCTGTGCCTACCATGTTAATCACGGTTAGCGGCGAATCAGGGTTCCACGCCAGAGAGGGAACGTGAGAAAGAGAGACCACATCCAAGGGAGGTCAATAGATGAAATTAGATGTGATTGAGCGGAAATGTGGGACAAATTATTAAAGCATAAGCTTCCAAGTTAAGGAGGGGGCGCGCGGCAATTTCCCACTCCTGACTCGGGGAGGTAGTGACGATAAATAACAATACTGGACTCTTAAGATGCCCTGTTATTGGAATGATTAATAAAAACTTATCATGAATGTCACTGTGGTATTTTGGGTTAGGGTCCGCTCCATCCTGTCATTGGATGCCTCTAAGGCCTTTGACAGGGTGGAGTGGCGCTTCCTCTGGAGGGTTCTGACAAGGATGGGCTTTGGGGAAAGATTTATAAATATCCTTAAACTATTGTATAGATCTCCTACGGCAAAACTAAGTCTGAATTGGATCTTGACCACTAGCTTTGATTTAAATAGAGGTACGCACCACGGTTGCCCACTATCCCCATTGTTATTTGATATTTATATTGAGCCCCTAGCTCTGGCCATTAGGCAGGATGATCAGGTTAAAGGATTCGGAACATTAGGAGCGCAAGACCGAATCTCTTTATATGCGGATGATGTTCTTTTTTTTATAGACCATACGGAAACAACTCTCCCCAGAATTATTCAAATGGTTAAACCATTTGGTGAGGTGTCCGGTCTTCTTATAAACTGGTCTAAGACCAGTCTGATGCCAATAGACCCGTTACCCCAGAAGGAGGTTCTTGTAACTCAGTTGGACATCGTTGATACCCTTCAATACTTGGGCTTGATTATATCGTCCAGGGTTGAAAATTTTGCCCAACTTAATCTGAGCAAAAATAGGGATCTGGTTGAGACTTCCCCTATCCAGAGCTGACCAAATCTCATTGGTTAAAATGGTGATATTTCCACAATTTCTGTACGTGCTCAGGAATACACCTACCTGGATAGAAGATAAATATTTTAAACTCATGGAAAGAATAATTAATGATTTAGTGTGGGGAAGAAAACGAGTTCTGTTAAAATTGGAACATCTATATAAACCACTGGATTATGGGGGTTTAAACCTCCCCTATCTTAAAGGGTGTTTTATTGCTGCCCAGTTACTGATGTGTTATGAATCAAAAAACAGTGCACTTTTAGGGAGCTTAGTAGGGAGCTATTCATATAATAATATAGTGGTAGGTTGTGGTGGCTCACTAGCAAGTACTGTAGTTCAGGTATGGTGCTGCAAGCTCATATAGAGGGAATCACCCCACCCTCTTTTAAAGGCAAATGTAGTAATAGAATAATGAGCGAGCACTCATACACTTGGCAACCAGATTGACATATGCAGAAAATATTTATTAAATCTCCATAAAATACAAGTAATAAAATTTATAAGAACAATGTAGCAATAATATACAACATTACAGTCACATATATTGTGGTAGATATGATCGACACTATATTCATATGACTCAATAGTGTCGATAAATTCAATAATATATATCACACCAAAAAACTACAAGTATATGCTGTTATTTGGGAAGAGGGGGTATTATCTTCTAGCGCTCTATCCCAATTTGGGAAACTGAATGTCACTGAAAATGCTGTAGGTGTATTCACTGGGAGCGCAACATGTTCATAAAGTGTCCACAGGAATCCTGATAATATGAAAAGTCTCTTATAGCAGTGGCGTAACTACCGGGGAAGCAGGGGAAGCGGCTGCTTCGGGGCCCGGACTGCCAAGGGGCCCGGCGCCCAGCTTGTGTGACAGTTTATTTTCAACTTAAATAGTTAATTAAAATTATCGATTCTCATCAGGGCCCCTGGATTAACAGCAGGCGCAGTGGCGGCGGCGGCCCCCCCCCCCCCCTAAATATGTTGATCGGATCATGCTCACTCTTTGTCTTTATTCTGTGACCTCCTGTCTAATCTTATCTTACTGTCTCCTGTCCTGAAGTCTGCGCAGCGTGCAGACTGTAGCCCCGCCCACATACTGTGATGAATGATTTTTCAAATGCAGGGAGCAGCAAGCGGCAGCAGTAAGTGACACTCAGTCACAGCCTGGCCCTGACAGGTCAGCGGTCAGGTCACAGAAGGCGGGAGAAAACAGTCAGGAGCAGGAGGACAGGAGCTGCAGGCAGCAGTGCCAGTAGAGAAGAAGACGGCAGAGGCAGATGAGCCTGAGAGTCTGAGAGCAGCACCTCATCATCAGGTCCAGTCCAGCAGACCAGTCCAGCACCCTGCACCAGCGGTCCAGCGCCCAGCCCAGAGCCAGAGTGTGAGTGTGGTAGTGGTACTACTACTAGTTAGTAAGTTGTAACTACTTTGTGACTGAGGTAAAGGAATATGGCTACTGTGGGGGCTGGGCCTGGGCCCTGGGGCAATAAAGGGGCATTGCACGTCATAACTAGTGTGTGGAGTTGTGGTGGAAACTAATGGAATGGGCCTTGGGGAATAATAACCAAATTTTACTGTGTGGGCACTGTGGGGGCAATAAGGGAGGCTGGGAGCACAACTACTGTGAAGGGGAAATAATAGAGCATAATAACTACTGTTTAGGGGTACTAAGGGGGGAATAACTACTGAGTGAGTGGGACGTCCGACGTTGTGTGATGACTGTAGGCGTCTTACAATCCGCTGCTGAGGGAGGAGGGAGGGGTTGTGGGGAAGTTGCTCTGGGCATTCATAAATTTGCTCTGGCTGGGGCCCATACATTTCTAGCAACTGTCTGCGCCTCCCTGGCCACTGTCTGAACCCCTGGGCCCTGGCCCTTATCTGTGCCCCCCTGCCTTTGTCTGCGCCCCTGGCCCCTGTGTGCACCTCCCTGGCCCTTATCTGCGCCTCCCTGGCCTGTGGGTTGTGCCCCTGGCCCTTGTCTGTGCCCCCCTCCCCCCGGCCATTTTTCTGTGCCGCCCTGACCTGTGCCCCCCTGCTTGCTGTTCTGCCATCTACTACTGCTTATTTTATTGCTCTTATATATGCAGAGGGTGTGCGCTTATATGTGCCATAATAACCACTAGTACATGGCAGAACTGCGGGCAGAAAGGGGAGGCTGCCATCTACTGCAAGCTATAGAAATTTTATATAAAGATAAATAAACCAAAAAAAAAAGTCTTCACTATTAAAATATAAAAAATGCTAAAAACATAACCCCCCCTCCTCCCCAACACTCACACGCACACACCAAGCAAAAAATTTTTAATAAGGGCCCATGCACACGACCATACGCCCTCTGAAACATTCGGTCCTTGAGATGCATTGATCGTGTGTACGGGAGCGCACAGCTTCGTAGATTACTAAAACGTATGATTATGGGACAGTAGTCTCGCGCGCAGCCCAGCGCGCAATTAACCTATGATGCTGTGCGCTCCTGTGCACACAATCATTGCTGCTCTGGGACATATGGCTCGCAGCTCGCTCATGGACTGTATGTCTCGGAGGGCATACTGTTGTGTGCATGGGCCCTAACAATGATCAAAAAATTGCAACCATTTAATATTGCATAAAATGTAGTGGGAAGTGGAAAAAATAAAATTTTACCACAGTTCTATAGTTTTTGTTTTTTCACTTGTGATCTTGATTCTCCAGGTCAGTATGAATCTGGCGGATACCACATATGTATAGTTTTTTTTTGTTTTCTTCTAATAGTATATTACAAAATATTTTTTTCTACCTTCTAGATTTCATTGCTTGGAGCAGTGCTTCGCCAGAACTTGAAGAGGAGAAGAGCATATCAGTGAAGACTGCAGTCCAGTGAGAAAGATCCTAACAAGGGTGAGTAAGGCTGGCTTCAGAGCTGTGGACCCGAGTGTCTCCTTCTCAGCCTCTACATCTTAAATTAGAGGAGGAGAAGGATGGACTTCCGTGGCATCCGGCACTGGCCGCCAAGTTATATGGGATTTGGACTTGGAATGTGCAGGGTGTTGGAAGATGGCAGCAGCAGACTACTAAGAGAATCTCCTTAAAGGCTTTGTCAGTTTTTTTTCCTATTCATGACCTATCCATACAAGCGCTGCCTTCTCCTCATTGTTAACCTGCTTACCAACTGCAGTGAAGAGCAGTGTAATTGCTACTATGGCATCCACATTCACTTCTATGGGACATTACCCTACTACTCACTTGGACAGGAAGGAGCTGTCCCATTGAAGTGAATGCAGTTACGAGGGCAAGCAGGCAAACAATGAGGAGAAGGCAGTGCTTGTATGCGCTGCTTTCTCTTCAAACTGTTGATCAGCGGGGGGGCCGGTGTTATACAAATTATATAGAAAAAGGATGGCGTGGCAGCCTGGTCTGGTCTAGATCGTGACTTGCCAAAGGAGTGGGGTTTACACAGGAGGAGGGAGATGCGAAGCGCGCTGGGGGGCCCTTACAAAAATTTGCTGTGGGGCCCAGTCACTTCTAGTTACGCCCCTGTCTTATAGCATAGCCTATTAAGGCCGATATACAGCTCAGAGAGGTGTACTGTTTTCCCTCCTTGTAAATCTCACATTTGATGATGGACCACAGGTTCTCAATGGGGTTCAGATCAGGTGAACAAGGAGGCCATGTCATTAGATTTTCTTCTTTTATACCCTTTCTTGCCAGCCACGCTGTGGAGTACTTGGACGCGTGTGATGGAGCATTGTCCTGCATGAAAATCATGTTTTTCTTGAAGGATGCAGACTTCTTCCTGTACCACTGCTTGAAGAAGGTGTCTTCCAGAAACTGGCAGTAGGACTGGGAGTTGAGCTTGACTCCATCCTCAACCCGAAAAGGCCCCACAAGCTCATCTTTGATGATACCAGCCCAAACCAGTACTCCACCTCCACCTTGCTGGCGTCTGAGTCGGACTGGAGCTCTCTGCCCTTTACCAATCCAGCCACGGGCCCATCCATCTGGCCCATCAAGACTCACTCTCATTTCATCAGTCCATAAAACCTTAGAAAAATCAGTCTTGAGATATTTCTTGGCCCAGTCTTGACGTTTCAGCTTGTGTGTCTTGTTCAGTGGTGGTCGTCTTTCAGCCTTTCTTACCTTGGCCATGTCTCTGAGTATTGCACACCTTGTGCTTTTGGGCACTCCAGTGATGTTGCAGCTCTGAAATATGGCCAAACTGGTGGCAAGTGGCATCTTGGCAGCTGCACACTTGACTTTTCTCAGTTCATGGGCAGTTATTTTGCGCCTTGGTTTTTCCACACGCTTCTTGCGACCCTGTTGACTATTTTGAATGAAACGCTTGATTGTTCGATGATCACGCTTCAGAAGCTTTGCAATTTTAAGAGTGCTGCATCCCTCTGCAAGATATCTCACTATTTTTGACTTTTCTGAGCCTGTCAAGTCCTTCTTTTGACCCATTTTGCCAAAGGAAAGGAAGTTGCCTAATAATTATGCACACCTGATATAGGGTGTTGATGTCATTAGACCACACCCCTTCTCATTACAGAGATGCACATCACCTAATATGCTTAATTGGTAGTAGGCTTTCGAGCCTATACAGCTTGGAGTAAGACAACATGCATAAAGAGGATGATGTGGTCAAAATACTCATTTGCCTAATAATTCTGCACTCCCTGTATATACATTATCTGTCATTATTCTTATTATTTTCATTTTTCTTTTTGTATTACATCAGCCTGATGAAGGGCATATAATTTGCCCGAAACGTTGTCTTCATTCAGTCCTATAAGGACCTTTATGTCCGGCAAAAAATAATAAAAAAAGCATTATCTCATTTTGGAGTGCTGTCTACAATTACTCTATTACCTAGTACATTTTAATATCTGCCATAGATTATACATTACCCCTATATGGCTAAATAAATGTGGGCTAAGAGATTCATCTAAGTGCCCTAGATGTGATATCTTAGGTGCGGACTACCTCCATATTATCTGGACCTGCTCAGAACTTATAAAATACTGGAATAGTATCAATAACTTTCTTATTTATAAACTTAAAATACGAATACCCTTTGAACCACAAGTGTCTTTGCTTAATGAGTTTTCCACAATAAGCAGCCATAAGTATCAAAAGATTCTTTTAGGCAGGATATTGCTGTTAGCTAAAATTCTGGTTAGCCGGACCTGGTTTGCTCGGCACACTCCAGAATTAAACACATGGATAAATCTAGTTAACAAGGTAAAAAACTACGAGCAAATTCTGTACAGGCAGAGAGATGGGGATGAGAAGTGGATTAAGATATGGGGCGGTTGGAAGATCTGACTGATTGTAATAACTTATAAAATTTTAATTTCTTTCCCCCCCCCTTTTTTTTTTTTTCTTTTCTTTTTCCTCTCCCCCCCCCCCTGTCCCTGCCCATTTCTTTGGGTGGGGGGGGGGGGGGCAGGGGGGGGGGGGGAGGGCAGATGCATCACAGGTTCAGGGTGGGGGGGAAGGGGGTTGGTCTGGGGGAATAGGGGTAAGGGGGTAAGGGGAAAATATATTAAATATGCAGAATGTTTACTTAATTTACTTGTTCATTGTAATCTGTTTTGATATATTAATAAAGATAAATTAATAAAAAAAAAAATAATGTGATCGAGTGGAAATGTGGGACAAATTATTGAAGCATAAGCTTCCAAGTTAAGGAGGGGGTGCGCGGCAATTTCCCACTCCTGACTCGGGGAGGTAGTGACGATAAATAACAATACTGGACTCTTAAGATGCCCTGTTATTGGAATGATTAATAAAAACTTATAGTGAATGTCACTGGGGTATTTTGGATTTGGAAACGTTAGACAGGAGAGGCCCTGCTTCTGCTTTGTTGACTCTAGATAACTTCTGCCTGATCGCACGTCCCTGTGACGTCCACCATCCATTTGGATATCTGCCCTATCAACTTTCGATGTTATTTTTCTGAGCCTACCATGTTAATCATGGTTAGCGGCAAATCAGGGTTCCACGCCAGAGAGGGAGCGTGAGAAAGGGAGACCTCATCCAAGGGAGGTCAATGGCTGCAATGGGATGAAGCGGAAATGCTATTAAAGCAGAAGGATCGAATGAAAGGGCCAATTAAAGACGAATTTTAGAAATTTAAGTCCCTGTCACCTATGCAAAGCAGGGGTTTTTCATTGCCAAAAATGGGTTAATGTCACCCACCAATGGAACAGATTATTTTTAAAAATTTCGATCCCTGTCACCTATGCAGAGCAGGGGCTTATTCACAGCAAAAATTGTAAAATGTCACCCAATAATGTAACAGACAAATTAGTAATTTATTTTTACCTGTCTACTAGGTAGAGCAGTGGTATATCACACCCAAAAATTGGTGAATTTCACCCAAAAATGTAATAGACAAATTAGTGATTTTTTTTTTACCTGTCTACTAGGTAGAGCAGTGGTATATCACACCCAAAAATTAGCGAATTTCACCCGAAAATGTAATAGAGAAATTAGTTTTTTTTTTTACCTGTCTACTAGATATAGCAGTGGTATATCACACCCAAAAATTCGTGAATTTCACCCGAAAATGTAACAGACAAATTAGTGAAATTACATAAAATAAAATAAAATACTATGGAAACGGTGGTGGAGGAGGACGAGGTAGCCAACACTGGTTTTTGTTTTAAATTTTTTATAATTTTTTTTTAAATTAGGGTACACTCCAAAAGAGTGTGAAATATCCAAAATACAAGAATGAGCAATTGCGCTGTAGTATAACAATGGCTGGTTAAGGCCGGTATACATGTCTATTCTGCACAAGGTACGGACAAGTCCTGTGGGATCAATGCCTGGTTCATTTTAATGAACGTGAGCTTGTCTACATTGGCTGTGGACAGGCGGCTACGCTTGTCTGTGATAACGCCCCCTGCCGTGCTAAACACACGTTCAGATAATACACCGGCTGGAGGGCAGGCCAGAACCTCCAAGGCGTAAAGGGCAAGCTCAGGCCATGTGCCCAATTTGGAGACCCAGAAGTTGAAGGGGGCAGACCCGTCATTCAGTACGTGTAGGCGTGTGCACACATACCGCTCCACCATGTTGGTGAAATGCTGCCTCCTGCTAAGACGTTCCATATCAGCTGGTGGTGCTGGTTGTTGTGGGTGCTGACAAAGCTTTTCCACATTTGTGCAATGCTAACCCTGCCTTCTGAGGTGCTGGCGGTGCACCAGCTGCGTTGGCGACCTCTTCCTCTGCCTTCGCCTTGTGCTTCCACTGTGCCCCGGCTGTCAGGTGGGAATGCCACCAGCAGCGCGTCCACCAGCGTGCGCTTGTACTCGCGCATCTTACGATCACCCTCCAGTGAGGAAATTAAGGACGGTACTGTGGCGAAACCAACCTCGCCACTGGGTTTTGGAGAGGCCTGGCTACCAGCCTCTTGCCTCAGGATTATGTCCCATACTAACTTTAAAGGAGAAGACAGACCGGCCGCACAGCTTAAATCTGTCTTTGGAATTGTATTTTATGTTATGGGAGGGTACCCAGATAGCTAATTTTATGGTATTCGTGTATTCTGAGTGCCATTCACCTAATGATATGCACTAAGACTTGAGCTATCTGGGGCTATGTTAAATGTCTGTGTTTGCTGTGGGGGTGTGACATTGGGTGTTTGGGTGGTGATTTCTGTCCTGTTGTTCGAACATGTGTATTGGCGATTTCCCTTTGTCCTGAGTGATAATTGAATTACTCCTCGGGTGTCTCCAGGGCAGAGAGGAGGAAACCATGATGCATTGTGGGGATGTGTTGTGTCTGTGTATCCTGAGTGCTACGTATCTGTCCTGTGTCACAGTCTTCCTTCTGGTCCCCTAGGGGCGTGTCCACCAGATGGGGACCTGCATAAATACGGGCGGGTAGCCCTCAATAAAGTGTGCCTGTTTTGTCCTTCATCATGTTGAGGCTGGTGTTTGGGTAACTGATCAACACTGGGGGATTGCTATACGCTGGGAGATTTGCTATACTCCCCTGGCTATAACTACTAGCTCTTTTAAGAGCTGTTCCTGCTCTCTGGTTATAGGAGAGGTTCACCCACTGGAGCCTGGAGCCTTGTCGTAGGTCCAGGGTGGGTAGGAGACGGTGAGACCTCAACCAAGCTTCGGCGGTTCGTGGGGTCTGCAGTGCGTACGGTGTCAAGTGGAGTGCTTGGAGTCCTCGGAAAGCACTAGAAGCATCTATCAACGGAGGTACCCAGTCGGGGTGCCAGGAGATCCATTACATTTGGTGGCAGCAGTGGGATGGCGTCCTAGTGTGAGGAGAAGCAGCTCGGAGACACCGTTCGTGGAGTATATTGAGGGCAACGCTAGTATCCGTACAGCCCCCCTGGCTACAGCAGCAGGATGGAATCAACTAGTCTTCGGACAGCGTTCTATGGCGAGGAGGAGGAGGCAGCCGCAGACTACAGGGATGCAGACAGAAAGGAAGTCTGGTATTATGCCCTGGAAAATGCCCAGCGGCGGCGAGGTGAGAGTCTCCCCAGTTATGGGCAGCAGCTACAGAAGCATGTGGCGATGCGGATGGGTCTCTTGGGAGAGCAGCCCCTGGATGACTGGGTAACAGAGCTCCAGAGCCTGGTATGTAAGGAGCTTTGGCTAGAGGACGCTTACCAGGCCCTAAGGTGGCATGTCATTCAACATTCCCCCTGGGCAGCTGAGCATGACAAGTCAGAGGGAGAGGAGTTTTATGGTCTGGGCTTGTTATGGGAGTCCTTTGCAGAGCCTGACTTCGGGAGCCCTGCACAGTCCAGACTTCAGAACATTTTCTACGAGAGGGAGGCTAGGCTGGATTGGGAGGACCCCCACGAGGTAGAGAAAGACCTGGCTCACCTAGCAACCCTGGAGTGGGAACTGGAGCAGGACTACCGAGATCTCTTCCACTCCATTGAGAGGGCTCAGCGAGAGAGCAGAGTGTCAGACCCAGGTCCAGAGCCCTTCAGCTGGGAGGATATTGTGGAGGTGTACTGGGAGGACCCGACTGAAGTATCCCCTGCTTCAGTACCAGCTACAGAGGTAGGAGACCTCATAGACTGGTCCTGGGGGGAAACCCATATGGCAGATGGAGATGGGACTGAGATCTCTCCACCGGCCCTACAGGGATGCTGGGCAGTCGGCCCAGATCCCCAATGGCAGCCGGAGTTTCAGGGAGTAGGGACAGTTGGTCCTGCTCCCCAGCGGCAGTATGTTTTGCAGGGAGAGGAGAGCATCGTCTCCATGCCCCAGCGGCAGTGTTCTTTGAAGGGAGAGGAGACAACCGGTCTCCCTCCCCAACCACAGGGGGACAGCACCCCTAACTCCAATGGTGCAGATGGGACCGCAGTCTCTGCACCAGGCCTACCGGGATACTGTACGGCCGGTACAGATCCCCCACCAACCCCGCAGGAATGCCAGGAGGAGGAGGTAAGCGATTCCTCTTCTCCACAGCCGATCTGCAACAAGGTCCTGGGGATAGGATTCCATGACCACATCCCAGCGGAAGAGCTGGCATCTGGGCAGAGTGCAGTCAGCCTCTGCCCTCCTCTATCCTCTTCTCCAGAGGCTGAGTCCACACCGGCTTCCCCAGCGGAAGAGCTGGCATCTGGGCAGAGCACAGTCAGCCTCTTCCCTCCCCTATCCTCTTCTCCAGAGGCTGACTTTCCACAGGCTACCCCAGCGGCAGAGCTGGCATCTGGGCAGAGCGCAGTCGGCCTCTGCCCTTCCCTATCCTCTTCTCCAGAGCCGGACATCCCACAGGCTACCCCAGCGGAAGCGCTGGCATCTGGGCAGAGCGCAGTTGGCCTCTGCCCTCCTCTATCCTCTTCTCCAGAGGCTGACTTTCCACAGGCTACCCCAGCGGAAGCGCTGGCATCTGGGCAGAGCGCAGTCGGCCTCTGCCCTCCCCTATCCTCTTCTCCAGAGCCGGACTTCCCACAGGCTACCCCAGCGGAAGAGCTGGCATCGGGGCAGAGCGCAGTCGGCCTCTGCCCACCAAGTACCTACAGCTCCAAACTAGAGAGCAACAAGGAAGCAAGGAGTAGCAGATGCCCACTCAACAGCTGGGGACATACAGAACAGAGCCAGGCCCCAAGATTCAACAGGTCCCGTATTGGGTTGTGGTTGGACTGCCAGACTAACTCAGGTACTGACCGTGAGGTCAGGTATCTGGTTAGTCTTCCCTGGGAGGGGGAGATGTGTGGCGAAACCAACCTCGCCACTGGGTTTTGGAGAGGCCTGGCTACCAGCCTCTTGCCTCAGGATTATGGCCCATACTAACTTTAAAGGAGAAGACAGACCGGCCGCACAGCTTAAATCTGTCTTTGGAATTGTATTTTATGTTATGGGAGGGTACCGAGATAGCTAATTTTATGGTATTCGTGTATTCTAAGTGCCATTCACCTAATGATATGCACTCAGACTTGAGCTATCTGGGGCTATGTTAAATGTCTGTGTTTGCTGTGGGGGTGTGACATTGTGTGTTTGGGTGGTGATTTCTGTCCTGTTGTCTCCACATGTGTATTGGCGATTTCCCTTTGTCCTGAGAGATAATTGAATTTCTCCTCGGGTGTCTCCAGGGCAGAGAGGAGGAAACCATGATGCATTGTGGGGATGTGTTGTGTCTGTGTATCCTGAGTGCTACGTATCTGTCCTGTGTCACAGTCTTCCTTCTGGTCCCCTAGGGGCGTGTCCACCAGATGGGGACCTGCATAAATACGGGCGGGTAGCCCTCAATAAAGAGTGCCTGTTTTATCCTTCATCATGTTGAGGCTGGTGTTTGGGTAACTGATCAACACTGGGGGATTGCTATACGCTGGGAGATTTGCTATACTCCCCTGGCTATAACTACTAGCTCTTTTAAGAGCTGTTCCTGCTCTCTGGTTTTAAGAGAGGTTCACCCACTGGAGCCTTGTCGTAGGTCCAGGGTGGGTAGGAGACGGTGAGATCTGAACCAAGCTTCGGCGGTTCGTGGGGTCTGCAGTGCGTACGGTGTCAAGTGGATTGCTTGGAGTCCTCGGAAAGCACTAGGAGCATCTATCAACGGAGGTACCCAGTCGGGGTGCCAGGAGATCCGTTACAGGTACGTTATCCTTGTAACGGGGATCCAGCAGTGTGATCACCCAGTAATCAGCACAAGTTAGAATGTGGGCCACTCGGGGGTCATTGCGGAGACACTGCAGCATTTAATCGCTCATGTGTGCCAGGCTGCCTAGAGGCAACGAAAAGCTGTCCTCTGTGGGAGGTGTATCGTCTGTGTCCTCTGTATCCCCCCAGCCACACACCAGTAATGGCCATGAGCTGGTCTGGGTGCCACCCTGCTGTGAACATGGTTCCTCCTCCTCCATCTCCTCCTCCTGATCCTCCACCTCCTTATCCTCCAGAACTGTGCCCTGGCTGGACAATAGTGTACCTGGCGTTTGTGGGTGCAGTAACCCACCCTCGGAGCCACTTGTGAATGACTGGCCGGAAACCCTATGAAATGATCCCTCTTCCTCCTCCTCCTCCCGTGCCACATCCTCTTCCATCATCGCCAGCAGCGTTTTTTCAAGGAGGCATAGAAGTGGGATAGTAATGCTAAGAACGGTGTTATCGGCACTGGCCATGTTGGTGGAGTACTCGAAACAATGCAACAAGGAACACATGTCTCGCATGGAGGCCCAGTCATTGGTGGTGAAGTGGTGCTGCTCTGCAGAGCGACTCACCCATGCGTGCTGCAGCTGAATCTCCACTATGGCCTGCTGCTGCTCGCACAGTCTGGTCAGCATGTGCAAGGTGGAGTTCCACCTTGTGGGCACGTCGCATATAAGGTGGTGAGCGGGAAGGCCGAAGTTACGCTGCAGTTCTAACAGGCGAGCAGCAGCAGGGTGAGAACGCCGAAAGCGCGCACAGACGGCCCGCACTTTATGCAGCAGCTCTGACATATCGGGGTTATTTTTAAGGAATCTCTGCACCCCCAAATTCAGTACATGCGCCAGGCAAAGGATGTGCGTCAAACCGGCTAGTCCCAGAGCTGCTACGAGATTTCGCCCATTATTGCACACCACCAGGCCTGGCTTGAGGCTTACTGGCACAAACCACTCATCGTTCTGTTGTTCAAGGCCCGTCTACAGCTCCTGCGCGGTGTGGGGTTTGTCCCCCAAACAGATACATTATAAAACTGCCTGCTGTCGTTTAGCCCTGGCTGTGCTGAAGTTGGTGGTGAAGGTTTTACGCTGCCCGGATGAGGAGCTGGTAGAGGATGAGGAAGCAGAGTAGGAGGAGGAAGAAACAGGAGGCAAACTGAAGGGCCCTGCAATCCTAGGTGGTGGAAGGACATGCGCAAAACTGCTATCCGCCTCAGGCCCAGCCACCATTGCATTTACCCAGTGTGCTGTTAGGGAGATATAACCACCCTGACCGTGCTTACTGGTCCACGTATCCGTAGTCAGGTGCACCTTGCCACAGATGGCATTGCGCAGTGCACACCTGATTTTGTCCCCCACTTGGTTGTGCAGGGAAGGGATGGCACGCCTTGAAAAGTAGTGGCGGCTGGGCACGACGTACTGTGGCACAGCCACCGCCATAAGGCTTTTAAAGCTCTCCGTCTCCTCCAGACAGAATGACAGCATTTCAAAGGCGAGTAATTTTAAAATGCTGGCATTCAGGGCCAGGGATCGCGGGTGGGTAGGGGGGTACTTCCTCTTTCTCTCCAGTGTTTGGGAGATGGAGAGCTGAACGCTTCCGTGGGACATTGTGGAGATGCTTGGTGACCCAGGTGGTGGTGTTGCTGGCAGATCCTCTGTTTGCGGGGTGGCAGGTGGCACTGTTACTCCAGAGGTGGATGAAGAGGCTGAGACTGCAGCAGAAGAGGAAGCAGGAGGAGCCAGAGACCTTGGTTTTTGAGGTGTCTACTCCACTGCAGCTCGTGCTTTGCATTTAGATGCCTGGTCATGCAGGTTGTGCTCAGGTTGAGAACGTTTATGCTTCGCTTCAGGCTATGATTGCACAGCGTGCAAACTACTTGTGTCTTGTCGTCAGCACATTGTCTGAAGAACTGCCACGCCAGGGAACTCCTTGGAGCTGGCTTTGGTGTGCTCGGTCCCTTGCTGCGGTGCGCAGTAGCAGGTGTACTGTCTAGGGGACGGCAGCTCCGCTTTTACACCCTGCACCCTCTTCTGCTGTGCTGGTGGCTCTGTGCGACCACCGCCTCTTCCTCCGAATCACACAGGTCACTCGCATGACCTTGATTCCATATGGGGTCGAGGACCTCATCGTCCTCCACATCATCTTCCACCCAGTCTTCACCCCTGCCCTCCTTGTCGGTCTGCACACTTTTGAAAGCCCCAGCAGTTAAAGCTTGCAGCATTTTTAAGTGCAGCATTACTAAGTGCATCTGAGATATTCAGGAGACTAACTTAGACTAACTTAGAGCTTTTACACTGTAGCAGAACTTCAGCTGTGTTTTTGATGGATACTCAGACACTGTGCTTCAAAACAGGTAAGGAATTTGTTAGACAGGTTCTTGCTATTGTCTGATTGCAAATGAGCATAGGTGATTAAGGTGTTAAATTTATTGTTGGGGGAGGAGGTTTTGTTGGAGTGTGTGTGTATATATAGCAACATAGTATTAGCTTGCCTAATTATAGCTTGCAACATTCTCAAGTGCATCTGAGATATTCAGGAGGTAATCTGGAGGTGGATACAATCTAAAAAAGTAAGATTTGTTTGTTTAAAATCTTTCCCCTCTTTACAATGGCAGACCTGGTTCTGTGCAGGAATTGTTGCGCTTTTATTTCAGGTTCCACTCTTCTGAGGTTTAGATGCCGTCTGATCTGTAGACATCTCTCCATAATGCAGCAGGAAATTTGCATTTTTGAAATCTGAGATTTGTAAATTAACTGTTAAACAAACTCAGGCTGGGAATGTTGCAATGCCACTGCCACAGAGGCCCCCTAGAAATGGAAGATGGGTTACTTCAGGTTCTGGTAGACAGAGTTGTTGATAGAAGACATGTCCCACAGTCTGTGGCTCTCCATAATTCATTTGCAGCACTTTCAGAGCGCAAAAGCAACATGGAGGATGGCTCAGGCACAGTGGGTGAGAAACAATCATCTCCCATGCCTAAAGTATGCAAGACTGCAGCCAAAGACAAAAAGGAGAAGGTGAGGACTGATAGTAAGCAGCTGTTGATGGGCGATTCCATCATAAGAGGTGTGAAGTTTGAGGAAAATGGTTTTGTGAGATGTCTCCCTGGTGCTACCGCTAGCAGGGATAGACGACGTACCCTTAATATTGTTAGGCAAGCAAAGCAGGAAAAGGAGGTGGATGTTATTGTCCATCTTGGGACAAATGATCTGGTTTGCAATGAGGTTTCAAAGGTGAAGGAAGCTTTTCACACACTTGGAAATGATATATGGGAGGTTGCATCAACTGTTTCATTCTCTGCAGTTTTGCCTGTGCATAACCTTCAGCATGACAGGAAGATGTGCATTAAGGAATTCAATGTATGGCTTGGTGAATGGTGTCTGAACCAAGGGTTTGGCTTTGTGTCTCATGTTAGCTCTCGTTGGAATGGAAAAGAACTGTACAAGAAAGTGGTTTGCATCTTTCTCTCATGAACAAATGTCCTCAGTGAACAGTTCAAAGTATTTGCTAAGGAGCATTTAAACTAGGAAAGGGGGGCAAAAGAGTGATAATCCAGCAGTCCAACTGCTCCCCGGAACAATGCCAGAAGATATATCTGTAAAGAATAAATCAAGGCAACTGGACTTACTGTAGATTTCTTGAAAAGGTTTCACTCGTTCTTCCATCAAGCTTTCTCAATTCTGAGTGACTGTACAAGAATTCTCTGGGAATAAATATGTAACTGAATCAACATCTGGTAATTATACCCAGCATGGGGTCAGAGGTCATTATACCCAGCATGGGGCCAAAGGTGTTGATTTCATTATCCTAATTGGAGTCAGTAGGTGATAATGACCTCCCAGAAAAAGGTGTCAAGACAGCATTGTATGTGACAGACAATAGATGTCTAACCCCCCCGCCTCTATTCAAGCTTGGCTTCTCCATTTTTACGTAGATGGACTCCTTCACACCTCGTTTGTACCAATCGGCCTCCTTATCCAAAACACGTACTTGACTGTCTTCAAAGGTGTGACCTGTTCCTTTTAGATGTAAGTACACGGCTGAATCTTGACCAGAGGTTTTGGCTCTTCTATGCTGAGCCATACGCTGATGTAGTTGTTGTTTTGTTTCGCCGATATACAGTTCTGAGCATTCCTCATTGCACTGGACTGCGTACACAATGTTGTCCATCTTGTGTTTAGGCGTTGGGTCTTTTGGGTGAACCAGTTGTTGCCTCAGTGTGTTGCTGGGTTTAAAGCAGACAGGAATGTGATGTTTATAAAAAATCCTTTGGAGTTTCTCAGACACCCCAGCTACATATGGGATAACCATATTCTTGCGTCTGTCATGCTTCTCGCCCTCACTGATAGTCTTGGTGCTCTTTCTTCTCCTTCCTTCTGTTTTGACAAAGGCCCAATCTGGATACCCACAAGTTTTAAGTGCCCCTCTGAGGTGTTTGAATTCCTTCGCCTTGGCCTCTGTGGCCTCTGGATACATCTATTGTCTGCCACATACAATGCTGTCTTGACACCTTTTTCTGGGAGGTCATTATCACCTACTGACTCCAATTAGGATAATGGAATCAACACCTTTGACCCCATGCTGGGTATAATGACCTCTGAACCCATGCTGGGTATAATTACCAGATGTTGATTCAGTTACATATTTATTCCCAGAGAATTCTTGTACAGTCACTCAGAATTGAGAAAGCTTGTTGGAAGAACAAGTGAAATGTTTTCCAGAAATCTACAGTAAGTCCAGTTGCCTTGATTTATTCTTTAAAGATATACCATGACCTGGATAAATGAGAACCTTCACAGACAATGCCAGAAGATGCCAGTAGCCCATAGGTTAAGAAATGACAAGCTCACAGTCTTGTCTACAAATGCTCGCAGTTTAGGGAATAATATCAATGAACTTGAGTCTATAATGGCATCTGAGAATATAGATTTAGTGGCTGTTACTGAGACATGGTTCAATGAGAGTAATGACTGGGATATAACAATACCAGGGTTCTCTCTATATAGGAAAGACAGAGAAGGCAAGAAAGGGGGAGGGGTGGCCCTGTATGTGAAAGATAGCATAAAATCTAATTTAATACAAGTTAGCAAGACCAATTTAGAGTCAGTTTGGGTTACCTTGCAGCTTGATAATCATAAGGTAACTCGTGTACAGTCATGGCCAAAAGTTTTGAGAATGACAAAAATATTAGTTTTCACAAAGTTTGCTGCTAAACTGCTTTTAGATCTTTGTTTCATTGTTTCTGTGATGTAGTGAAATATAATTACACGCACTTCATACGTTTCAAAGGCTTTTATCGACAATTACATGACATTTATGCAAAGAGTCAGTATTTGCAGTGTTGGCCCTTCTTTTTCAGGACCTCTGCAATTCGACTGGGCATGCTCTCAATCAACTTCTGGGCCAATTCCTGACTGATAGCAACCCATTCTTTCATAATCACTTCTTGGAGTTTGTCAGAATTAGTGGGTTTTTGTTTGTCCACCTGCCTCTTGAGGATTGACCACAAGTTCTCAATGGGATTAAGATCTGGGGAGTTTCCAGGCCATGGACCCAAAATGTCAACGTTTTGGTCCCCAAGCCACTTAGTTATCACTTTTGCCTTATGGCACGGTGCTCCATCGTGCTGGAAAATGCATTGTTCTTCACCAAACTGTTGTTGGATTGTTGGAAGAAGTTGCTGTTGGAGGGTGTTTTGGTACCATTCTTTATTCATGGCTGTGTTTTTGGGCAAAATTGTGAGTGAGCCCACTCCCTTGGATGAGAAGCAACCCCACACATGAATGGTCTCAGGATGCTTTACTGTTGGCATGACACAGGACTGATGGTAGCGCTCACCTTTTCTTCTCCGGACAAGCCTTTTTCCAGATGCCCCAAACAATCGGAAAGAGGCTTCATCGGAGAATATGACTTTGCCCCAGTCCTCAGCAGTCCATTCACCATACTTTCTGCAGAAGATCAATCTGTCCCTGATGTTTTTTTTTGGAGAGAAGTGGCTTCTTTGCTGGCCTTCTTGACACCAGGCCATCTTCCAAAAGTCTTCACCTCACTGTGCGTGCAGATGCGCTCACACCTGCCTGCTGCCATTCCTGAGCAAGCTCTGCACTGGTGGCACTTCGATCCCGCAGCTGAATCCTCTTTAGGAGACGATCCTGGCGCTTGCTGGACTTTCTTGGATGCCCTGAAGCCTTCTTAACAAGAATTGAACCTCTTTCCTTGAAGTTCTTGATGATCCTATAAATTGTTGATTGAGGTGCAATCTTAGTAGCCACAATATCCTTGCCTGTGAAGCCATTTTTATGCAACGCAATGATGGCTGCACGCGTTTCTTTGCAGGTCACCATGGTTAACAATGGAAAAACAATGATTTCAAGCATCACCCTCCTTTTAACATGTCAAGTCTACCATTTTAACCCAATCAACCTGACATAATGATCTCCAGCCTTGTGCTCGTCAACATTCTCACCTGAGTTAACAAGACGATTACTGAAATGATCTCAGCAGGTCCTTTAATGACAGCAATGAAATGCAGTGGAAAGTTTTTTTGGGGATTAAGTTAATTTTCATGGCAAAGAAGGACTATGCAATTCATCTGATCACTCTTCATAACATTCTGGAGTATATGCAAATTGCTATTATAAAAACTTAAGCAGCAACTTTTCAAATTTCCAATATTTATGCATTTCTCAAAACTTTTGGCCCCGACTGTATGTGTGATATATAGACCACCTAGCCAAGTCAAAGAATTAGACAATCTACTAGTTGAGGAAATAGCTAAAATGACATTGAAAGGGGAAGTTATCATTATGGGAAACTTTAATCTTCCTTATGTAAACTGGAAAACCAAAATAGCTAGTTCTGCCATGAGTACAGATATTCTAAATTCCCTACTGGGATTATCTCTACAGCAAGTAGTTGAGGAGCCAACCCGGAAAGAGGCCATTTTAGATTTAGTATTCACAAATGGGAATTTGGTATCTGATATTACTGTAGGGGAAAGCTTTGGATCTAGTGATCACCAGTCAATGTGGTTTACTATAAGTACAGTGACACCACAAGAAAACAAAAGCTTTAGATTTTAGAAAAACTGACTTTATTTTAAATTATATCAGTGGTATACGAGTCCCTATCAGATTGGAACAGTTTCAATGGAGTTCAGGAGAAATAGGACTACTTAAAAGTGGCACTATTGAAGGCAGAAGTGGCCAGAATCATTATAAACAAAAAGATCGCATTTAGTAATTATAATAAAAAACAAAACGAGGATGACAGGCAAATTTATAAGATTAGGCAGAGAGAGGCCAAGCAAGTTATAAGAGCTTCTAAAGCACAGGCAGAAGAGAAATTAGCTCAGTCAGTGAAAAAAGGCGATAAGGCATTCTTCAGATACATAAATGAAAAAAGGAAACTAAAACAAGGAATTGCCAAATCAAAAACAAAAGAAGGAAGGTATATGGAAGAAGATAAAGAACTAGCTGACTCAGTGACTGTTCAGTTTTTACAAAGGAAAATGAAGGAAAAGGACCTCAGTTAGGAAGGAAGACTAATGAATATTTTGATGCATGTGTCTTTACAGAGGAAGATGTTCTAAGTCAGCTGTCTAAAATTAATACAAATAAGTCACAGAGGCCTGATGGGATACACCCAAAGCTATTAAAAGAGCTTAGCGGTGAACTAGAAAAACCATTAACAGATTTATTTAACCAATCACTGGTAACAGGAGTCGTCCCAGAAGATTGGAAATGAGCAAATGTGCCCATTCACAAGAAAGGTAGTAGGGAGGAATCGGGCAACTATAGGCCAGTAAGCCTGACATCAATAGTGGGGAAATTAATAGAAACCATACTTAAGGAGAGGATTGTGGAACATCTAAAATCCCATGGATTTCAAAATGAAAAACAGCATGGGTTTACTTCAGGGAGATCATGTCAAACTAATCTTATAGATTTTTTTGATTGGGTGACTAAAATAATAGATGGCGGAGGTGCAGTAGACATCGCTTATCTAGACTTTAGTAAGGCTATTGATGCTGTCCCACATAGAAGGCTTATCAATAAATTACAGTCTTTCTGCTTGGACTCCCATATTGTTGAATGGATTAGGCAGTGGCTGAGGGACAGACAACAGAGGGTTGTAGTCAATGGAGTATATTCAGACCATGGTCTTGTTACCAGTGGGGTACCTCAGGGATCTGTTCTGGGACCCATATTGTTTAATATCTTTATCAGCGATAAAGATACAAAGATTTGTAACAGGGTTGATGTTCCTGGAGGGATACACCGAATGGAAAAGGATTTAGGAAAACTAGAGGAATGGTCAAAAATCTGGCAACTAAAATTTAATGTTGATAAGTGCAAGATAATGCACCTGGGGCGTAAAAACCCAAGAGCAGAATATACAATCAGTGATACAGTCCTAACCTCAGTATCTGAGGAAAGGGATTTAGGGGTCATTATTTCAGAAGACTTAAAGGTAGGCAGACAGTGTCATAGAGCAGCAGGAGATGCTAGCAGAATGCTGGGGTGTATAGGGAGAGGCATTACCAGTAGACAGAGGGGGGCGCTCATGCCGCTCTACAGAGCACTAGTGAGACCTCATCTGGAGTATTGTGCGCAGTACTGGAGACCATATCTCCAGAAGGATAGTGATACTAGTACATGGATTGCAGGACAAAACTTACCAGGAAAGATTAAAGGACCTTAACATGTATAGCTTGGAAGAAAGACGAGACAGAGGGGAGATGAGAGAAACTGCTAAATACATAAAGGGAATCAACAAGGTAAAAGAGGAGAGAATATTTAAAAGAAGAAAAACTGCTACAAGAGGACATAGTTTTAAATTAGAGGGGCAAAGGGTTAACAGTAATATCAGGAAGGATTACTTTACTGAGAGTAGTGGATGCATGGAATAGCCTTCCTGCAGAAGTGGTAGCTGCAAATACAGTGAAGTGCTGAGTTTAAGCATGCATGGGATAGGCATAAGGCCATCCTTCATATAAGATAGGGCCAAGGGCTATTCATAGGATTCAGTATATTGGGCAGACTACATGGGCCAAATAGCTCTTATCTGCCGACACATTCTAGGTTTAAATTAAGATTTTTGCATTAAATGTGTGTTTTTTTAATACCAGAATATGACAGCAGTATAGAACGCTTGAATTTCACACGTACAGATGCAGACAAGGCCGCAAATTAAGTATTTTGCCCTAAATGGGTGTTTTTTTAAAACCCAGAAAATTATAGCTGTATTTCTAACTTAAATTGCACACTGACTAATGCGGCAGAAACCCAAAATGAAGGTTAATGCCAAAAAATTATTGAAGTATTTCAAGGTTGTTTTTAACAATCACAGATGCAGCAAAGGCTGCAATATTAAGTATTTTGCTCAAAATGGGTGTTTTTTTTACTAACAGAATATGACAGCTGTATATAACGCTTGAATTTCACACGTACAGATGCAGCGAGGGCTGTACAATTGAGTATTTTGCCCAAAAAATGAGTTTTTTAAAACCCAGAAAATTATTGCTGTATTTCTAGCTTAAATTGCACACTGACTAATGCTGCAAAGGCACCAGATGTTGTATATTGCCAAAAAAGGGTGTTTTTTTAAAACCAGATTTATTGCAGTATTTCAAGCTTGGATTTGAATGTCACAAAAGCCTATATGCTGTGCTGGTGCACTGAGCTTGCATAAAATGTCCGCCGCCGCCACCGCCCACCTAACTAACAGACGGATAAAAGTTATTTTTCTCTGTCACTGGGCTCAGGGCAGGGTAAAAAAATTGTGCACCAGACCCAAACAACTAAATCTAGGTAGATCGCTGAGTTCAATTGCAGTTCTGATTAAAGATTCTTTCCTATTCTCTCCCTGAAATCACCAGTCCAGCCGCATCCTCTCCCTAGTCTAACCACAGCAGAGTGACGGGCACCGATACGTGACTCCTGCTTATATAGAGCCTGGGTCACATGCTGCTCTGGCCAATCACAGGCATGCCATTAGTAGGCATGGCTGTGATGGCTTCTAAACGCTTGCTGATTGGCTGCTCTGCAGCCTTTCAAAAAGCGGCAATAAATCACCGAACTCGAACCCCAACTTTTACTGAAATGTTCGGGTCCGGGGTCCAAAAATCCTAAAGTTCGGTATGAACCCGAACTTTACAGTTCGGGTTCGCTCAACCCTAATTCTGACTTAGCATTTCAGATGACAAACCATCTTGAATTCAAATTCTAGCTTTCAGAATCAGATTCCTATAGTTCTGACTTACATTTCATGGGAGGTTCTCGACTATCTCAAACTCTTGCAGAGTGGGTTCACATATTCTCTTCTGATATTCTCTCGGTTGAAGACTTTGGTGTATTGTCCTTTTGACTTGGTAGACCTTCTTTTTTGTCTTGTGTCTGTATAGCCACATATACATGTATTTTATTATATTTGGTAATTGTACAATAAACTCGTTTTCTACTATTAGTAGCTGTGTAGTGTATTTTTAGGGGTTATTTGGTATGGATCCTGTAGTGCTGTCATCAAAGACGACCTGGAAAGTAGGAAATACACCTACCGGTAATTGGATTTCCAGGAGTCCATCATAACAGCACCTTTACATTCCATCGCTATTGATTTTAATGAATTAGAAATCTGGAGGGTGATGGTAGAGAGACCTTTAACCACTCTGCTTTTGGTCCCAAGATGGTCAAGTGCGCAACCTCCTGTGGTGCTGTCATGATGGAAATCCAGTTTTTGGTAGGTGTAGTTCCTACTTTTCAATGGAAAATTAACTAAATTCACTTTCTAATACACAAAACAGTTCAATGACAAATTGAGCTCTGCTACATTGGATAGTCATGCGGTGCAAGCACAAAGAATTTCCTATCTATAGACAGGATTTCACTGATCATAGCTGAAAGAAGGTAAAAAAGTGCAGATTCCGATCGAATTCAGATATATTATTGCCTACAGCACAATATTCATGGACAGTGTCTCGGCAGCCTGACCCCAGCACCAGGGGAATGTTATTTAGTGCAGGAGTCGAGCAGTTAGACAGAAGGGAACATTTTCTGAGGATACAGTCTCGTTCTTCCAACTTACAAAGGTGAAGGAGAGGCGGTGGAGGACATATTGCCTTCCGGTGAAGCCTCTGCACATAATAAGCCACTCTGCAGATGGAGGGGAGATGTCTTCTGCTATAATGAAGCATTTCTGCTGCTTGTACAGAACTCTCGGGATCATTTTTCTGTGACCTCCTGAGAGCAGCGGCGCCTCCAGCTCTGAATGTGACTAATGAGAGGACCACTTCCTACTGCCCTTTCCGGAGGCTCCAGTCTGGGCTCATCATCTCTCTCACATTATCTGGTGGCTTCCAGGGATGTCAGTTTCTTATATACACACTTCTTTCCTGGTTCATTAAAGCAAATGTTTCTGAAGTGAAGACCACGGCATGCAGCCTGCAGACTCTCAGGAGTGTGACGAAAAAGATTATACCCACCTCAAATCCAGAGGAAAAAACATCATCAAGGTGCCAGATCCTAATCGACAATCCTAATAATAAATGAGGAGATGCCTGCGGATGGTTGTCCTCCATTTGTGTCATTTTGTAGTAATATTACAGGCAACTAAAGAAAAGTGGAACTCACATGGTACCATTATAAAAATATAAACTTTTATTGTAACATAGTATAAAATGCATATGCCATTAAAAAGGGGGGGAAAGAGTGACAGAAAAAACGCCATCCTGGCGCTACACACATACTAAAAAAGTATAAATGTATCACAATATATGTAAATACAACACCTATTAGCAATAATGGATAAGGTATAAATAGGAAGAGCCAGGATGGCGTTACCCCGACGCGCATTTCGGCGTGCCTTCGTTCGGGGATGGCACGCCGAAACGCGCGTCGGGGTAACGCCATACTGGTTGTCTCTACACACTACCTGTTTTAGGCGAGTCTCCCTTCTGGTTCTGTTTATTTGGATCATTTCTTACCCAGTTACCTTGGAATATTTACTTCAGCATTTGAACATTTGTTTGCCAGCACTCCTAACATTGGGGTATTGCTATCATTGCAGAGGCTGGCAGGTGTCACGCATGAGCTGCCACTGGCTGACATCAAAGTTACACAGACGAGTCCTCCTGTTTGCTTGGATCATCAAGAAATCGTTTATGACCTTTCTCTGTTCGTATAAACGGTCCAACATATGGAGGGTGGAAACGTCGCATATCAGCCTATGTTGGGGGATGCTGTTCTGCCGCTGCAGCTCAAGGAGGCTATGCTTTGCAGTGTACGAGTGGCTGAAGTGCATGCAAAGTTTCCTGGTCATTTTTAGGATGTCTTGCAGATGGGTGGAAGACTTCAGGAATTGCTTGACAACCAGATTGAACACGTGTGCCATGCAAGGCGCATAGCTCAGCCCTCCTTGACGCAGCGCTGACACCATGTTATTCCCTTTGTCGGTCACCATGGTTCCGATTTTCAGTTGTCGCGGAGAAAGCCAGGATTCGATTTCTTGATGAAGTTCCTCCCCTGTGTGACTCAGTTTGCCCAGGCAAACGAGGTGCAGAACAGCATGATACCGCCATGCCCTGCACATGTGGTATGCTGGAGGGGCACTGTGAATTGTCCCTGCAGTGGAGGCTGAGGACACGGTGGAGGATGAGGAGGCAGAAGCGGACATTGTTGCAGGACCAACGGCATGAGAACGAGGAGGCGGAAGCAGCGTCACCTGTCCAAGTTGTTGGTGTGGCTGCGCAGGAACCACATTCACCCAGTGGGCCGTAAAGGACATGTATTGTCTCTGACCGTAGTTACAGCTCCACACATCGGCGCTGCCTTGCACTTTGGCAGACATCGACAGGTTCAAAGACTGGCCCACCTTCTGTTCTACGTGTGTGTGCAGGGCTGGTGCTGCCTTTTTTGCAAAGAAATGACGGTTTGGAACTCTCTACCTTTGGCTCAGCGCAAGCCATCAGTTCTCTGAAAGGTGCAGAGTCCACCACTTGGAAAGGGAGGGACTGCAGCACCAGCACCTCGGACAGGAGCACATTCAGCTTCTGCGCCGTTTGATGAGTGCACGCATACTGTTGTCTCTTGGCAATCGCTTCGGTGATCGATTGCTGACGGAATGACTGACGAAGAGGTGGAGGAGCAGGAGCATCAGGACCGGCAGATGATGGAAAGGACAGACAGCTCCCTTCGGCTGAGGTGGTGGAGCCTTGACTGCCTGAAATCGGCTACGTGCTACTGGGTGATGCAGCGGTTGCTGCGGCAGGCTGGACCACCACATCGGAGCCACGGTTCTCCCAGGCCACTTTATGGTGACGCTGTATGGCCACGCTTCACCTCCTACCCACAGATTCTACATATGGCCATGTTCACCTCCTCCAGCGGCTTAACAAAAACAGCCACACCGACGATTTGGTGATTTTACTGCGAAGCGGGTGGTCTACCCAGGGCAGGTTTGGCTCCCGACCTCTCACTGCTGCCACCCTGCTGACTCCCGGCCACGCTAGCGACTTGCTGGCTCCGCCGCTGCCTGACGGGCAAGCTGCCACCTTCTCCCAATAATGATGAAGCCCCTTTGTCATCCGGCTCCCAAATGCGATCAGCTACATCATCATCATCGAGTACTGTCTGCACATCACTGATGTCCTCCTCAACCGTCTCTAACTGCTCGCAACACCAACTCCCACGACCCTCTCCTCATCACTACTTGCCTGCAGAGTGGAGGAAGCGGCGGATGTCTCTTGACTTGCTAGCAGCTGCTGTCTTCTAGTAGCTCGTCCTTACTGTATAGTGGAGCTGAGCCCACAGCATACAATACTTCTCTGGCTGAGGGAACAGAAAAGTACAGAGGCAAGTTCAGGACAGGTGAGGGCACAGGGCCTGCTCCCTGGCCATGCCAACTAAAGGTTTTGTCTGTCGAACCTACCGAGTCTTGGCTGTGGGTGTCTGATGTCTTGCGACAAAGTTGAAGATCAAGTGAACCATTCAAGAACCGCTGGGTTGCTGGTCAAGACACGACCGGTAGCTGAAACCGGGAACTCAGGCCTCTCGAAGTGACCCCTGCTGCTACGGCCCCTTACTCTGCTGCGACCCATGCCTACACCAGAAACATTTAGGCCTCTGCCACTCCCCTGTGCAGGGCTTGGCACTTGTAAGCTGTGTACTGGGGTGGGCTCCACAGGATACAGTGAAGTCACAAACGAGGAAAGCAACCCTAACACCAGAGAATTTTACTTAAGTGGCAAAAAGCACAACCACAAATGCTGGGAAAATGCAACAAATTTACATACACCTAGCCCGAAGGCCGAGACCCTTGTGCTGCACAGCATGGCGCCCTCCGATAGATGCTAGAGTAAAGAGCAGTAATTTACCTACTGACGGGCACAACTAAACGGCCACACCTTACCTGTTATTACCCTAAAAAACAAGAAACCACTGTATGGGTGTGTGCTACAGGCTAGCCTGCTGTGCAGCACAACAGCTTACAAAGCTCTACAGTATTCCCCCTCCCATAACTGGACCTGTAGCACGTGCCTGAGTATTCCTCCTGAGCAAAACGCCAGCCTGGCTGCAATGTGTTCGAGCTAAAATGTGGGACAAGTTATTAAAGCGAAAGGATCAAATGAAAGGGCCAATTAAAGACGAATTTTAAACATTTAAGTCCCTGTCACCTATGCAGAGCAGGGGTTTTTCATCAGCAAAAATGGGTTAATGTCACCCACCAACGTAACAGATGATTTAAAAAAAATTCAGGCCCTGTCAACTATGTAGAACAGGGGTTTATTCACGGCAAAACTGTGTTCATGTCACCCACAAATTCAACAAACGATTTTACAAAAAATAAGGTCCCAGTCACCTATGCAGAGCAGGGGTTTGTATACGGCAAAATTGATAAAATGTCACCTGACCATGTAACAGATGTTTTTTGCAATTTAGGTCCCTGTTACCTATGCAAAGCAGGGGTTTATTCAAGGCAAAAATTGTAAAATGTCACCCAAGAATGTAACAGAAGAATTAGTGAAATGTATTTCCTTGTCCGCTAGGTAGAGCAGGGGTATATCACAGCTAAAAATTGGTGAATGTCACCCAACTATGTAACAGAAAAATTTGTGAAATTTATTAACCTATCCACTAGATAGAGCAGGGGTATATCACAGCCAAAAGTTGGTGAATTTCACCTGACAATGTAACAGACAAATTAATGAAATTTATTAACCTGTCCACTAGGTAGAGCAGGGGTATATCACAGCCAAAAATTGGTGAATTTCACCCGACAATGTAGCAGAACAATCAGCGAAATTTATTAACCTGTCCACTAGGTAGAGCAGGGGTATATCACAGCCAAAAATTGGTGAATTTCACCCGACAACGTAACAGACAAATTAGTGAAATTTATTAACCTTTCTACTAGGTAGAGTAGGGGTATATTACAGCCAAAAATTGGTGAATGTCACCCGACAATGTAACAGACAAATTAGTGAAATTTATTCACCTGTCTACTAGGTAGAGCAGGGGTATATCACAGCCAAAAATTGGTGAATTTCACCCGACAATGTAACAGAAAAATTAGCAAAATTTATTAACCTGTCCACTAGGTAGAGCAGGGGTATAACACAGCCAAAAATTGGTGAATGTCACCCAACTATGTAACAGAAAAATTTGTGAAATTTATTAACCTATCCACTAGATAGAGCAGGGGTATATCACAGCCAAAAATTTGTGAATTTCACCTGACAATGTAACAGACAAATTAATGAAATTTATTAACCTGTCCACTAGGTAGAGCAGGGGTATATCACAGCCAAAAATTGGTGAATTTCACCCGACAATGTAGCAGAAAAATTTGCTAAATTTATTAACCTGTCCACTAGGTAGAGCAGGGGTATATCACAGACAAAATTTGGTGAATTTTACCCGACAATGTAACAGACAAATTAGTGAAATTTATTAACCTTTCTACTAGGTGGAGCAGGGGTATATTACAGCCAAAAATTGGTGAATGTCACCCGACAATGTAGCAGACAAATTAGTGAAATTTATTCACCTGTCCACTAGGTAGAGCAGGGGTATATCACAGCCAAAAATTGGTGAATGTCACCCGACAATGTAACAGACAAATTAATGAAATTTATTAACCTGTCCACTAGGTAGAGCAGGGGTATATCACAGCCAAAAATTGGTGAATTTCACCCGATAATGTAACAGACAAATTAGTGAAATTTATTAACCTTTCTACTAGGTAGAGCAGGGGTATATCACAGCCAAAAATTGGTGAATGTCACCCAACTATGGAACAGAAAAATTAGTGAAATTTATTAACCTATCCACTAGGTAGAGCAGGGGTATATCACAGCCAAAAATTTGTGAATTTTACACGACAATGTAACAGAAAAATTTGCGAAATTTATTAACCTGTCCACTAGGAAGAGTAGGCGTATATCACAGCCAAAAATTGGTGAATTTCACCCGACAATGTAACAGACAAATTTGTGAAATTTATTAACCTTTCTACTAGGTAGAGCAGGGGTATATTACAGCCAAAAATTGGTGAATGTCACCCAACTATGTAACAGAATAATTTGTGAAATTTATTAACCTATCCACTAGATAGAGCAGGGGTATATCACAGCCAAAAATTTGTGAATTTCACCTGACAATGTAACAGACAAATTAATGAAATTTATTAACCTGTCCACTAGGTAGAGCAGGGGTATATCACAGCCAAAAATTGGTGAATTTCACCCGACAATGTAGCAGAAAAATGTGCTAAATTTATTAACCTGTCCACTAGGTAGAGCAGGGGTATATCACAGCCAAAATTTGGTGAATTTTACCCGACAATGTAACAGACAAATTAGTGAAATTTATTAACCTTTCTACTAGGTGGAGCAGGGGTATATTACAGCCAAAAATTGGTGAATGTCACCCGACAATGTAGCAGACAAATTAGTGAAATTTATTCACCTGTCCACTAGGTAGAGCAGGGGTATATCACAGCCAAAAATTGGTGAATGTCACCCGACAATGTAACAGACAAATTAATGAAATTTATTAACCTGTCCACTAGGTAGAGCAGGGGTATATCACAGCCAAAAATTGGTGAATTTCACCCGACAATGTAACAGACAAATTAGTGAAATTTATTAACCTTTCTACTAGGTAGAGCAGGGGTATATCACAGCCAAAAATTGGTGAATGTCACCCAACTATGGAACAGAAAAATTAGTGAAATTTATTAACCTATCCACTAGGTAGAGCAGGGGTATATCACAGCCAAAAAATTGTGAATTTTACACGACAATGTAACAGAAAAATTAGCGAAATTTATTAACCTGTCCACTAGGAAGAGTAGGCGTATATCACAGCCAAAAATTGGTGAATTTCACCCGACAATGTAACAGACAAATTAGTGAAATTTATTAACCTTTCTACTAGGTAGAGCAGGGGTATATTACAGCCAAAAATTGGTGAATGTCACTCGACAATGTAACAGACAAATTAGTGAAATTTATTCACCTGTCCTCTAGGTAGAGCAGGTGTATATCACAGCCAAAAATTGGTGAATGTCACCCGACAATGTAACAGACAAATTAATGAAATTTATTAACCTGTCCACTAGGTAGAGCAGGGGTATATCACAGCCAAAAATTTGTGAATTTAACCCGACAATGTAACAGACAAATTTGTGAAATTTATTAACCTTTCTACTAGGTAGAGCAGGGGTATATCACAGCCAAAAATTGGTCATTTTCACCTGACAATGTAAAAGACAAATTAATGAAATTTATTAACCTGTCCACTAGGTAGAGCAGGGGTATATCACAGCCAAAAATTGGTGAATTTCACCCGACAATTTAACAGAACAATTAGCGAAATTTATTAACCTGTCCACTAGGTAGAGCAGGGGTATATTACAGCCAAAAATTGGTGAATGTCACCCAACTATGTAACAGAAAAATTAGTGAAATTTATTAACCTTTCTAGTAGGTAGAGCAGGGGTATATTACAGCCAGAAATTGGTGAATGTCACCCGACAATGTAACAGACAAATTAGTGAAATTTATTCACCTGTCCACTAGGTAGAGCAGGGGTATACCATAGCCAAAAATTGGTGAATTTCACCCGACAATGTAACAGACAAATTAGTGAAATTTATTAACCTGTCCACTAGGTAGAGCAGGGGTATATCACAGCCAAAAATTGGTGAATGTCACCCAACTATGTAACAGAAAAATTTGTGAAATTTATTAACCTGTCTACTAGGTAGAGCAGGGGTATATTACAGCCAAAAATTGGTGAATGTCACCCAACTATGTAACAGAAAAATTTGTGAAATTTATTAACCTGTCCACTAGATAGAGGGTTAGGGTTATATCACAGCCAAAAATGTGGGATATGTAACCCAACAATGTATCAGACAAATTAGTGAAATGACTTAAAATAAAATAAATACGTAGAGATTAACAAAAAATAATCTTGATGTATGAGGTGGAGTTCCATTTGGAGTAGGAGGTTGAGGAGGCGGTGGACGTAGCGGTGTAGGTGGAAGCGGCGGTGGAGGAGGACGAGGTAGCCAACACTGGTTTTTGGGTTTAATTATTAAATATATTTTTTAAATTAGGGTACACCCCAAAAGAGGGGGAAATATAAAAAATACAACAATGAGCAATTGCGCTGTAGTATAACAATGGCTGGGTAAGGCCGGTATACATGTCTATTCTGCACAAGTCCTGTGGGATCCATGCCTGGTTCATTTTAATGAACGTGAGCTTGTCCACATTGGCTGTGGACAGGCGGCTGCGCTTGTCTGTGATAACGCCCCCTGCCGTGCTAAACACACGTTCAGATAATACACTGGCTGCAGGGCAGGCCAGAACCTCCAAGGCGTAAAGGGCAAGCTCAGGTCAGGTGCCCAATTTGGAGACCCAGAAGTTGAAGGGGGCAGACCCATCATCCAATATGTGTAGGCGTGTGCACACATACTGCTCCACCATGTTGCTGAAATGCTGCCTCCTGCTAAGACGTTCCATATCAGCTAGTGGTGCTGGTTGTTGTGGTGTGCTGACAAAGCTTTTCCACAAGCCGGGCATGCTAACCCTGCCTTCTGAGGTGCTGGCGGTGCCCCAGCTGCGTTGGCGACCTCTTCCTCCTCCTCTGCCTTCGCCTTGTGCTTCCACTGTGCCCCCGCTGTCAGGTGGGAATGCCACCAGCAGCGCGTCCACCAGCGTGCGCTTGTACTCGTGCATCATACAATCACGCTCCAGTGATGGAATTAAGGACAGTACGTTGTCCTTGTAACGGGGATCCAGCAGCGTGGCCACCCAGTAATCAGCACAAGTTAGAATGTGGGCAACTCGGAGGTCGTTGCGGAGACACTGCAGCATGTAATCTCTCATGTGTGCCAGGCTGCCCAGAGGCAACGAAAAGCTGTCCTCTGTGGGAGGTGTATTATCTGTGTCCTCTTTATCCCCCCAGCCACGCACCGGTGATCTCCATGAGCTGGTCTGGGTGCCAACCTGCTGTGAACACGGTTCCTCCTCCTCCTCCATCTCCTCCTCTTCATCCTCCGCCTCGTCATCCTCTAGAACTGTGCCCTGGCTGGACAATTGTGTACCTGGCGTTTGTGCAGGAACCCACCCTCGGAGCCACTTGTGAATGACTGGCCTGAAACCCTACAAAATGATCCCTCTTCCTCCTCCTCCTCCTGGGCCACATCCTCTTCCATCATCGCCCGAAGCGTTTTTTCAAGGAGGCATAGAAGTGGTATAGTAAAGCTGAGAACGGCATCATCGGCACTGGACATGTTGGTGGAGTACTCAAAACAGCGCAAGGTACATAGGTCTCACATGGAGGCCCAGTCATTGGTGGGGAAGTGGTGCTGTTTCCCAGAGCGACTCACCCGTGCGTGCTGCAGCTGAAACTGCACTATCACCTGCTGCTGTGTCAGGGAACCAGGGGAGCCGTTTCGCATCGGGTTCGCAGGCGCGGGCTGTCGGTGGGTAATAATTCAATTAAGAATTATTAATTATGGTCATAAAAATAATTAATCATAAAAAATTAAAATTTATAAAATTTGTCATAAATTCTTAAAATCATGACCTGGTGAATTGTAGACAACCTAATTGATACAATTCACATCTGAGTCCGACTATTTCCTCAGGTAAACAAGTTCTTTTTGACGTGAGATGATGTTAATGATAAAATGTAGTTCTAATACACAGGTATTATAAAAATATGCAGATTTATTGGTTACAAGATTATAAACATATATAAGTAAATAAACACAAAGATACATGCAAATGAATATACATAGCGTTAATATAAAGCATTACAAGCTTAACAATACATGTGAGTGGAAAAAACTTGTCACATTATAACCAAGCTATTATCAGGTTAGGATATCAAAATATGAACATAAGTTATATATATTACTTCTGTTCAGAGAAAACCTCACGATATCAGGATGGGCATGTCTAATCCTAGACATCATTATAGAATGCTAAATACATTCTGCCCCCCCCTAACCAACTACACATCACATGACTTCAAGATGGGCCAAATCCATTCAAGGATATAACTTAGAAGAGATAACTGTGTGGCGAAACCAACCTCGCCACTGGGTTTTGGAGAGGCCTGTTTATCAGCCTCTTGCCTCAGGATTATGGCCCATACTAACTTTTAAACCCCTGAACCTATTCAAGTGAATTTTGGATAGGTTTGTCCCCAAGTTATACTGTTTAAATTGATGTAAGTTATATGTATGGCCAATGTAAACTCACAAAGTTGTAACAATTTATAATAAGTGTAACTTGTCAGCTTGGGAGGAATATGCTGGGTGTGTTTCTATTGTGCCATTGTCCCATTGTGTGTTTAAATGGTGATGTCTGTCCTGTTATATCCACATGTGTATTGGTGATTTCTCTTTGTCTTGAGAGATAATTGGATTGCTCCTCGGGTGTCTCCAGGGCAGAGAGGAGGAAACCATGATGCATTGTGGGGATGTATTGTCTCTGTGTATCCTACAGTGCTGCATATCTGTCCTATGTCACAGTCTTCATTCTGGTCCCCTAGGGGCGTGTACACCAGATGGGCTTGGTTGTTTTATACCTCCCTGTGGGCGGACCTGTAATTGCAACAACTGTAATAAAAAACAGGCTGGGTGTGCCAGGACCTCAGACCACTGCTTGACCCTCAACACGGAGCCTTGTCTCGTTATTGGGGGGATCCGCTGTATGCTGTTAGAGACTGATTGCCAGGAGTGTAAGCTGATCCCTCTTCGTCTGCTAGCAGCTATTCGTGAGGTTCCAGTTTGGAGTGCTATTTTGTATCCAGTTCGGGAGTTGGTGTTCTGCAGTAGCTGGGCCTGTCTCTCAGAAAGGGGCATATCGCCTGAACGGATTTTAACCCCTTGTCTGCTGAAACGGTCCGTTACAAACTGTATCCTTCCGCCCCATCCTGGACTATTATCACATATATGACTTTGGTAAGACTATTAAGACAAATAACAGGGATCTAGGATCTTAAATGGGAAGGACTTGACGTCTTTCCTGTGGGAATCCATCACTTAGCTTGGCGAAGAATGTTCTATCAATATCAATATATATATATATATATATATATATAAAAGCAATCATTTAATGCTTTGCTAGATTATGAGTCTAGATTCTTCTGCAGGTAGAATGAAGCCTCACAAATATCCTAAGACTACATCTCAATATGGAGATGATCAATTAATTTAATCATTTATTTATTCGCCAATCTAGATGGTATAATTTCACCCACACTATCAAATTAGTCTTAATAAAATGACATATCATTTTCTGTGTCTCTTACCAAGTCCTAGTAGGAATCTCACTTCTGCTCCTAGGAAAGCTGGGTGGTCCATCATAGCGCATCTCATTATGGCTTTCATTTAGATAGACCCCTCTACTTCTCCTTCTTTCTTTCTTTCTCCTTTCTTTTCACCTCCTGTGTATGGCTTATGATCACAAACTTATCAGTTAGACACACCTTCCTAGTTTGTAACTTTCCAATCATTGTCGGATGGGCGTGACCATTGATAAAAGATGTGACATCATAACCTTACCCAGAATGCACTTTTGCTACTGTTGTAATGTCACCTACTGGTACCTAGGTGGCACTGCTGTATAAGCTATCTGCATCATAGTATAAAGGGTTAACTTATATAAGTCTGAATATACATTTTGACCTTAGAAGCTTTAATTCAAAGCCATAGGGATTAATTCTGACACTTGTAGCAATTAGAGACAGACCTCTAGGCGTCTCTTTAAGTGTTTCTCACACTGTTGATTTATGGATCATAAATAACTTGTTTTCTCACAGAGATATCAGTACCTCCTCTGTCATACCAAAGATGTGATTAATTGTTACAAAACACACATCTTCACAGACACTCTTCTAATGAGAAATATATACAATATACTGGATACATGTTGTCTTCGTAACATATAACAATATAATATAAACAAATATATATATGTCCTACTGATTGTCTTATGCTAAGGACTAACTAAGGCTCATTAAATGAATACATACATATTATATATTTTGCTTCATTAATAAATGCCTAATTGTATAGGTAATTATCACCAGCTGCATAGAGCTCATCTTTATCTACCGTCATAAATTTAAAAGTAGACAAGGAGGCCTCTTCTCAGACTGGTACATTCATGAGTAGAATAACACAAAAAAGCAGAAACCTTTGTGTGACCTTAATTTGGCCTACTCAAGACATACAAAATTGCAACTATAGTCGAGCATGACTCTTAAAGGCAATGAAGATCCATCTTGACAATAATGAATTGGATATGAATGTATTTACCTATGAAAAGGCACAACAGGGCGGCGGATGCAGATGGCTCTTCCTCCTGGCAGGACACCTGACGTCGATGTGGCCGGTGCGCCTGCGCGAGTCGGACGCCGGGTGCGCGCGCGGAGATACGAGCGTAGTGCGCACACGCCATTCCAGACCACAGGTGCTACTCAGGCTGGGGGAGGGCTTCAGCCTCCGTCACTTGCCCTCAGCCTTATGATTGGCTTCTGACTAAGGAAGCCTCCTGGTTGCCCGGCAACCAGGGGGGCGGTCCTGGGTTCACTGTGTACTTAAAGCCAGTCAGAGCCTTGACTCATTGCTGAGTTATTCAACCTTATGGTGAACACCCAGCTCTTCCCTGTGAATCCACAGTTTACTCTGACTTCCCAGCTACCGACTCCTTGCCTATTCCCTCGATTACGATTTCTGCTGCCCGCCACGACCTAGAACTGGAACCGACTACCCGATTGGATTGACCTTTTGTACTACGCTAATTTTTGGGATTATTTCGTCCCTGCCAAGGAGTTCCACACCTGATCCACTATTCCAGTCCGGACATAATAACTCAGCCAGACCATGGAACCCGCGGGACCTGCGGACGGTGCCCCTTCTTTGTCCGAACAACTGACGATGGTGGCGCAAGCCCTTCAGGACATGCAGGCCAGCCATGCACACCTATTAGGGAGAATGCGTGCCCAGGAGCTGCGCCAGGCCAAGTTCACTGCACTACCACCCTCACCTCCTCCCGCTCCACGCACCTCACTAGAAGTGGTGAACAGTGAACCCGCCGTAGCCCTACCAGAATGCCGTAGCCCTACCAAGAAGAAATGCCGTCCGTTTATTATTTCCTGCGAGTGTCACGAGGGTGTCAAGACCCACGCCTGACTCCGTTATACCCGGGGTCAGGAAGTCACAGCGGTTGGCTGCGCGCTCTATGTAAGATAGGGCTGTTTCCTTATGGTAGCTTTCTGGGTTTGCTTTGCAACCCTTTTTGGCTCACTCAGGGATCTGTAGCTCCTTCTGCTCAGATGTTCCTTGTCCAGCACTCCCAACCTCCTTATATTCCCCTCTCACACTTCTCTGGTTGCCAGATATAGAGCTTCCTGCCTGGACTTCTATACTGACCCTCTGGAGCTGTGTTGCTGCGTTCTCTGGTTGTTGGTCCAGAACGTTACCCTCCGGATCCCTGTTGGACCTTTGTGGTCTGCTGTGATCGCCCACCTGGGTGTATGTATTTGTCTGTATTGTCTGTCCTCTCCCTGGTGTTTCCCTCTTAGTGTCAGTGGTGCGGACTAGCGATCCCACCGGCCCGTTCACTATCTAGGGCTCATTCTAGGGAAAGCCAGGGTTTAGGCACGTGATCGCCGCACGGGTGAGGAACCCGTCTAGGGACGTCAGGGCAGTCAGGTGCCAGCCGCAAGGTGAGTCAGGGGTCACCACCTTTCCCTCTCCCTTGGGCAGGGCTTTCCCTTTTCCCTCCCTGTGCGTGACGCCGGTCATTACAGCGAGCTACTATTCTCCTTGAAACCCCGCACTTACTCCTCGGACTACGTCAAAGTATGGACAGCTATATCCCTGCTCACGGGACCCCCACAGACCTGGGCCCATCAGCTCCTGCAAACTGATAGCCCAGTGCTGTCCTCTTGGGGCTCCTTTGTTTCCGCCATGCAGGGACTCTTTGACGACCCCCTGCGTGCTTCCACCTCTAGGGACACTTTCCGTTCCCTTCGACAAGGAAGGTGTCCAGTGGAGGACTACATTACGGAGTTCCGGGAGATCGCACCAGATACCGGACTCAATGAAGTGGCCCTTATCGACCAGTTCCGGATCGGACTGACCAGTTAAAAGACGAACTCGCCCGAATTGGGGTCCCGGAGGTCCTGGAAGGGCTGATAAGCACGCTCTGCCTCCTCCTGCATGGCGATCCAATCCTCTTCCAGTTTCAGTCCTTGGGCAATCCTCCACAGTGGGAGACCTCACCCCGGACGAACCAATGCAGGTCGGAGTAGTCAGGGGTCCACTCTTAGCGGTTGAGAGGTCCAGAAGGCGGACTCTCAATCTCTGCCTCTACTGTGCCAAATCCGGGCATATGTTGAGAGACTGTCCTGTCAAACCACCTACAGGTAGGACTGTCAGTTCCGCTGTGTTCTTGAACATACCTGTATACCACGGTTTCTCTGCAGCTAAACGGAACTGGCCATGAACTTACGGCCTTAATCGATTCGGGCGCAAGCAGCTGTTTTTTTTATTTCCAACTTGCCACGCAGCTTGGAATACCCTTGCACCCCAAGGAACACCCATCCCGACTCCACATGGTGGATGGCAGTACATTAAAATCCGGACCTGTCTCCATGGAATCACACCCTCTTACCCTTTCCATTGGTTGTCACCACCGTGTAGAGATCGTGTGGGACATCGTACCCTCTCCTTTGTTTCCAGTTATCTTGGGCATCCCATTGCTTAGAAGGCACAACCCCCAAATAGACTGGGCCCTGGGACGTGTCACATTTCAGTCCTCCTATTGCATCTCCCACTGCATCTCCTCCGCTCCTGGCTCTCTCCTGGTCCTGGCCTCATCTCCTTGGGTATTACCCGCTAAATACGAGGAATATGCGGATGTCTTTGAGAAAGCGGGGGCAGACACCTTACCTCCCCACAGACCCTATGACTGCCCCATTGATCTACTCCCCGGGGCCCCGCTGCCGTCCAGACGGTTTTACAACTTGTCTGAGCCTGAGACCCAGGCGCTGAGAGATTACATTGAGGAGAGCCTGGCGAAGGGCTTCATCCGCCCGTCCACCTCCCCAGTCGGTGCAGGTATCTTTTTTGTGGGGAAGAAGGACAGGGGTCTTCGGCCCTGTGTGGACTACCGGGGCCTTAACAACATCACCAGGAAAAATAAATACCCTCTCCCTCTCATCCCTGATCGCCTGGACCGAGTGAAGGATGCCAGAGTGTTGATGATGGAAGACGGCTTTTCGTTCCAGAATCGGCCATTATGAGTATCTGGTGATGCCCTTCAGGCTTTGCAACGCCCCAGCTACCTTCTAAAGCTTTATCAACGATGTCTTCCGCGACCTTCTGGACACATATGTGGTAGTGTACCTGGATGACATCCTTATTTTTTCCCACACACTCCAGCAGCATGAGAGACATGTGAAGGTAGTCCTCCAGCGTCTTCAGACACATCGACTCTATGGGAAGCTGGAGAAGAGCATCTTTGAGGTTCCTTCTATTGAATTCTTGGGATACATACTGTCCCCCGGAAAAGTGGAGGGGGACCCCAAGAAGGTTCAGGCCGTCCTAGAATGGCCTATCCCACGAAACTGACGAATGGTCCAACAGTTCATCGGTTTCGCGAATTTCTACCGTCGCTTCATACGGAATTTCTCTGGCATATGCGCTCCTATTACGGTCCTAACCGGGAACAACGTTCCATTTGTATGGACCCCTGCCGCTCACAAGGCCTTCCAAACCCTCCAAAGGCTCTTCACACAAGCTCCGGTACTGGCGCAGCCTGACACTGCTCTTCCCTTCTACCTGGAGACAGATGCATCAGAGAAAGTAGTCGGGGCAGTTCTCTCCCAAAGACAAGGGGAGAAACAACTCTTACACCCAGTGGCGTTCTACTCCCGCAAGTTAACCAAGGCAGAACGCAACTACGATGTGGACGAGAGGGAACTACTGGCCATAAAAAACACACTGGAGGAGTGGCTGGAGGGAGCCAAGCACCCGGTAACCGTCTATACTGATCACCGTAACCTAGAATACCTTCGTACTGCTAAGAGGTTACGGCACCGGCAAGCCAGGTGGGCCCTCTTCTTTTCCCGCTTCACCCTCCAGATAACATATCGTCCTGGATCAAAGAACGAGAAGGCCAAACACTCTCTCCCGTCTTCACGACTCCGATGCCGTGTTTTCGCCTCCAGAAACCATCCTTCCAAGCACCTACTTTTTGGCCACACAACATTCATTACTTGAAGGGATCCGACAAGCAGCACACCTGCCTCAAAGGCAGGTCTACGTTACTATCAGGGAAAGATCTACGAGCCTACTTCCCATCGGGTGCCGATCCTGCAACATCATAACGACCACCCAATCGCAGGTCACCGGGGAATACGCAATACCTTACGTGCAGAGGCAGTTCTGGTGGCCTTCCCTAGCGGCGGATGTACGGTCCTTTGTGGGTTCATGCACAAGAGACCCCACGCCCGGCCAGTCGGCCCACTACAACCTCTACCCTGGAGGGACCTCGCCATGGATTTCGTGGTGGACTTACCTTCTTCACAGGGCCACACTACGATCTTGATTATAGTAGATAGATGCACCAAGATGGCCCACTTTATCCCAACTACCGGCCTTCCAACGGCACAACGTACCTCAAAATTGTTCCTACAGCACGTGTTCCGCCTACATGGACTCCCCTCCTCTATTGTGTCTGATCGGGGTTCGCAGTTCACCTCCCGTTTCTGGAGCCAATTTTGCTGCTGCCTCCACATCACCCGCAACCTGTCCTCTGCTTATCATCCCCAGTCCAACGGCCAGATGGAGAGGACGAACCAAACCTTGGAGCAGTATCTCCGCTGCTATTCGTCATACCTACAGGATGACTGGGTGGACGTTCTCCCTCTGGCAGAATATGCATACAATCAACAGCAACATACCTCTACGGGACTCTCACCCTTTTATGCAAATTACGGGTACCATCCCTTGACGCTTCTGGACCTTCCGGTGGACATTCCCGTACCTGAAGTGGCCCAGCGCCTCCGTCGTCTCTGGGGTTTGCTATGTACCCTAGTGCGGAAGCTCTGCACTACCCAGCAACAGCAAAATACTCAGGCCGATCGGAGACGCACCGAGAGCCCCAAGTGCAGAATTGGGGATAGGGTATGGTTATCCTCTCAACACCTCAAACTGACCTGCCCGTCCAAGAAATTGGGCTCTCGCTATTTGGGACCATTCACCTTCTCCTCAATGGTCAACGACGTTGCGGTGAGACTAAGCCTGCCCACTTCATTTAACATCCATCCGGTGTTTCATGTATCACTACTGAAACCCTACCGTGCCAACACCCTTGTGGGCAGAGTGCCGGTGCCTCCCATTCAGGTGGATAACAATGATGAATAGGAAGTCCAGGGGATCTTGGACTACCGCAGGCGCCGTGGAGTCTTGGAATACCTTGTCCACTGGAAGGGATATGGGCCAGAGGAGCGTTCCTGGGAACCAGCAGGTAACCTTCATGCAGACGCCAAGGTCCGCGCATTCCACAGGGCTCATCCTGATTGGCCATCCCAGGTTTGCGCCTGGCCGCCGCTCCTTGGTGGGGGGCTCTGTCAGGGAACCAGGGGAGCCGTTTCGCATTAGGTTCGCTGGCGGCGGATGCAGATGGCTCCTTCTCTTCCTCCTGGCAGGACACCTGACGTCGATGTGGCCGGTGCGCCTGCGCGAGTCAGACGCCGGGTGCGTGTGCGCGGTACACAAGCCACGCGCACGTGCGCGGGGATACGAGCGTAGTGCGCACACGCCATTCCAGACCACAGGTGCTACTCAGGCTAGGGGAGGGCTTCAGCCTCCGTCACTTGCCCTCAGCCTTATGATTGGCTTCTGACTAAGGAAGCCTCCTGGTTGCCCGGCAACCAGGGGGGCGGTCCTGGGTTCACTGTGTACTTAAAGCCAGTCAGAGCCTTGACTCATTGCTGAGTTATTCAACCTTATGGTGAACACCCAGCTCTTCCCTGTGAATCCACAGTTTATTCTGACTTCCCAGCTACCGACTCCTTGCCTGTTCCCTCGATTACGATTTCTGCTGCCCGCCACGACCCAGAACTGGAACCGACTACCCGATTGGATTGACCTTTTGTACTACGCTAATTTTTGGGATTATTTCGTCCCTGCCAAGGGGTTCCACACCTGATCCACTATTCCAGTCCTGACATGCTGCTCGCACAGAAGAAGATACAAGCGGCACTTCTGCTTTCAGCGATGCAGTGTTTGACAAAGGCTCACAGTAGCCGAAACGCGTCACTTACCACCTGTATGTGACCATTAAATCTACTTGAAATTACTAATAGAGCGAGTGCTGGTCCTTTCCATACAATGCTGCTTGCACAGTCTGGCCAGCATGTGCAAGGTGGAGTTCCACCTTGTAGGCACCTCTCATATGAGGCGGTGAGCGGAAAGGCCGAAGTTACGCTGCAGCGCTGACAGGCGAGCAACAGCAGGGTGAGAATGCCAAAAGCGCACACAGACGAACCACACTTTCTGCAGCAGCTCTGACATATCGGGGTAATTTTTAAGGAACCTCTGCACCACCAAATTCAGCACATGCGTTGTTTCATGCCCGTCCACAGCTCCTGCGCGGTGTGGGGTTTATCCCCCAAACAGAAACGTTTTAAAACTGCCTGCTGTCGTTTACCCCTGGCTGTGCTGAAGTTGGTGGTGAAGGTGTTACGCTGACCGGATTAGGAGGCGGTAGAGGATGAGGAAGCGGAATAGGAGGAGGAAGCAACAGGAGGCAAACTGAAGCGCCCTGCAATCCTTGACATGCGCCAAACTGCTATCCACCTCAGGCCCAGCAGCCACTGCATTTACCCAGTGTGCTGTTAGGGAGATATAACGTCCCTGACAGTGCTTACTGGTCCACGTATCTAGGGCCGGACTGGAAAAAATTACATACCAGCCCCATAGCATTGTGTATTTATACCAGCAGTCCAGCACAACTTCATGACGGGGGTATTGGTTATATTTCGCTCCATCCTACTACAATTACCTGCTCTCTCCTATTCGGCCAGCCCATTATACCAATACACCCAAGCATCCCATAAAGATTCGGACACCTGTTGCTATGTATTGGCCACAGCAGCCGTTTATTAATATAAATACAAACATAACATAAACCATAAAAATTCCCAACAATGACTCATCCTAACGGGGGAGGTCCTTGAACCCCCAAAACCCCCAGCTGCCGAACCGGGGTGAGCCATTTTGCCTCCAGCCGTTACCCCCAGTTAGGAAGCACCACAGAATGGCCCCCCCTCAATCCACCACAACAGCTCGGCCACCATGGGAGTCCAGCCCCAACCGTAAGGGCCCTCCCAATGTCCTCCAGTTCCACCGTAACCAACTCCAAGGACCCCCCACCACCACCACCGCTGTGACAAGACCGATACATTCTTCACATGCACATATCGCCCCCCCCCCCCAGACAAACTTAAAGGGAGGGTGGGAGGGAGCTTTTTAAGGTAACCAAAATGGCTACCGTCCTCTTCTCCCTGCTCTATTTAACCCCTATGCCCCTCCCTCCTCCTTAAACCCACCAATCTGTACCTCCTGCCTCCACCCCACCCCCCTGCTATCCCAATCCTATTCTCCCTGGGGCTCCCTAACCAAACCCCCCGTCATGTGGGCCTACCCTTAGGGGCCCCCCTTTCCCCCTTTTTAGTCCGGCCATTTCCTGACGGGGGTATTGGTTATATTTTGCTCGCCCCTACTACAATTACCTGCTCTCTTATATTCAGCCAACCCATTATACCAATACACCCAACCATCCCATAAAGACTCGGACACCTGTTGGAATGTATTGGCCACAGCAGCCATTTATTAATATAAATACAAACCTAACATAAACCATAAAAATTCCCAACAATGACTCATCCTAAGGGGGAGGTCCTTGAACCCCCAAAACCCCCAGGGTGAGACATTTTGCCTCCAGCTGTTACTCCCAGCTCGGAAGCACCACAGAATGGCCCCCCCCCCTCAATCCACCACAACAGCTCGGCCACCATGGGAGTCCAGCCCCAACCTTGGGGCACTCCCAATGTCCTCCAGTTCCACCGTAACCAACTCCAAGGACCCCCCACCGCCACCAACACACAGATTTGACCCCTCAACTCTGTGCGTTCCTCCACATCCTCAGTGCCACCTCAATACCCTCCTGTAGCGCCAGGCTCCACATATCCACCCCTACTGCATTCAGGTGCACCCCGTCCGCTCTCCAGAAGGCTCCAACCCTGCTCTCCAAGTCCCTATGCCTGACCACCACTGCCCCATTCCGCGCCATAAACCCAATCGCCCGATTAACTTTAAGCCGGGCCTTATTTACCGCCTCCAACGACCTCGCCTCCCTCCAAACTCGCCTCGGTACTATGTCCGACCACACAGTCACCAACCCGGGGAACAATGACCACAACCGCAACATGTCCCATTTTATATCCTTCACCAGCTCCCTGATAGGCCTCGCCGCCAAATCGTTTCCACCCGCGTGAATCACCAACACATTAGGCGCCCTATCCATCCGTACAAAACTATGCACCTCAGGCAGCACCCCACTCCAAATAATGCCCCTGCGCCCTATTCATCTTACCAGCACCGACGCCCTGTCAAAACCTAGCTGCTGACCGTCCGGCCGAACTGCTGCCCGAACGGCCCCCCAGAAAAAAATATGAATGTCCCAAAATCCACACCAGGGCGGGTGCTGCACCTGAAACGAGAAGAATAATGCAAGAACAACACTGCCAACATTAAGCAAAATATTATCCCCACTCACGTCCCTACCTCCCCCCCTTTTTTTTATTTTTACAAACGATTCAAACGAACATATGACCTAAAACGCGCAGATTCCCATCTACCGATGCGTTTTATGACCTCATCCCCCATGCCCAGCCTTGCTGCTTCAGTCTCTGCCCCAATCCTAAACGAGTGGCTGGAGTACCCCTCACATTGCAGCCCCAACCGTTGCAAACATTTAGATAACACTGCCGAAAACTGAAAACGGGACAAATAGGATCCATCTGCGTGAGTTAACAGTGGACCTAGCCCCACCTCCACCCGTGCACCATATTCTCGAAAACAGCTGACCGGACACATCACATTCCGCAACTGAAAACAACACCACCCTACGACCCCGACCTTCCACATCGATCTTTGATCGACGGATAACGAACTCCACCCTATCCGGAAACAAATCCACATCATCCCTCATTAGCACCCCCCGGTCTATACACCGACGGACAAACCAGTTTGCGCCCCAAAAAACGCCAGCGAAAAAGCCAATCTAAACAAACGGACCTCCCCCTCCGAATTACACACTCCCCCCAACTGACCCCCCAATTCCAACAATAACGCAAACGATACCGGCCTCCTGGTATTCTCCCCCGACCGCAGCCTACGCCATCCTTTTAACACCTGCACTACCAGAAACGACTTAGTAAAATCATACATCCGTCTCATTTTAAAACCGAAAGCCAGCCCGGCCATACAACCATTAATTTTACTAACCGACAATCCCTCCTCCTTACAGTGACCCAAAAACATCAACAACGCTACCTCCAAATCCTCCACCTTCACACCCAGATCCAAGCCTCCCAATGACCCCAAGCTCTTAAATACATAGCCCACGTACCGGGCGCCAACGACGCTTGAATGAGCCCATTCACGGTTCCTCCAACAGATCCCACAGGTAGGCCGGACAAGGTAGGCCAGTAGCTTCCGCATCCGGAGCCAACTGACGAAAACGATCCCACTGTGAACAAGAGAGGTCGTCAGTAGAGTTGAGCGAACACCTGGATGTTCGGGTTCGAGAAGTTCGGCCGAACTTCCCGGAAATGTTCGGGTTCGGGATCCGAACTGGACCCGAACTTCGTCCCGAACCCGAACCCCATTGAAGTCAATGGGGACCCGAACTTTTCGGCACTAAAACAGCCCAGGAAAGGGCTAGAGGGCTGCAAAAGGCAGCAACATGTAGTTAAATCCCCTGCAAACAAATGTGGATAGGGAAATGAATTAAAATAAAAATAAAATAAATAAAATGTAACCAATATCATTTGGAGAGAGGTCCCATAGCAGAGAATCAGGCTTCATGTCAGCAGAGAATCAGTCTTCATGTCATAGCAGAGAATCATGCTTCACGTCACCCAGCACTGCAACAGTCCATTGTCAGATATCTAGGCCCAGGCACCCAGGCAGAGGAGAGAGGTCCCATAGCAGAGAATCTGGCTTCATGTCAGCAGAGAATCAGTCTTCATGTCATAGCAGAGAATCATGCTTCACGTCACCCACCACTGGAACAGTCCATTGTCAGATATCTAGGCCCAGGCACCCAGGCAGAGGAGAGAGGTCCCATAGCAGAGAATCTGGCTTCATGTCAGCAGAGAATCAGTCTTCATGTCATAGCAGAGAATCATGCTTCACGTCACCCACCACTGGAACAGTCCATTGTCAGATATCTAGGCCCAGGCACCCAGGCAGAGGAGAGAGGTCCCATAACATAGAATCTGGCTTCATGTCAGCAGAGAATCAGTCTTCATGTCATAGCAGAGAATCATGCTTCACGTCACCCACCACTGGAACAGGCCACTGTCACATATTTAGGCCCAGGCACCCAGGCAGAGGAGAGAGGTCCCATAACAGAGATTCAGGCTTCATGTCAGCAGAGAATCAGTCTTCATGTCATAGCAGAGAATCATGCTTCACGTCACCCACCACTGGAACAGTCCATTGTCAGATATTTAGGCCCAGGCACCCAGGCAGAGGAGAGAGGTCCCATAGCAGAGAATCAGGCTTCATGTCAGCAGAGAATCAGTCTTCATGTCATAGCAGAGAATCATGCTTCACATCACCCACCACTGAAACAGTCCATTGTCAGATATCTAGGCCCAGGCACCCAGGCAGAGGAGAGAGGTCCCATAGCAGAGAATCTGGCTTCATGTCAGCAGAGAATCAGTCTTCATGTCATAGCAGAGAATCAGGCTTCACGTCACCCACCACTGGAACAGTCCATTGTCAGATATTTAGGCCCCGGAACCCAGGCAGAGGAGAGAGGTCCCATAACATAGAATCTGGCTTCATGTCAGCAGAGAATCAGTCTTCATGTCATAGCAGAGAATCATGCTTCACGTCACCCACCACTGGAACAGTCCATTGTCAGATATTTAGGCCCAGGCACCCAGGCAGAGGAGAGAGGTCCCATAGCAGAGAATCTGGCTTCATGTCAGCAGAGAATCAGTCTTCATGTCATAGCAGAGAATCATGCTTCACGTCACCCACCACTGGAACAGTCCATTGTCAGATATTTAGGCCCAGGCAGAGGAGAGAGGTCCCATAGCAGAGAATCTGGCTTCATGTCATAGCAGAGAATCAGGCTTCACGTGTCACAACCAGACAGCTGAGAAGCTCTGACAGGAGCCTTCCAGATCCTCCTCCTTGAGTTTCTTTGTTTTGGTTTCAGTTCCTCATCTCGTTAGTCTATCTCAGCTGTCATGCAGTTGGACTGATTGCTTCCCTTTAAGTTCCTCACCATAATGCAGTAGTGTGCGGCTTATACAACTTCCTGGAGTGTGTGTGCATGCTGTTCCTATTTCCCAGTCCTCTGCAAGATAAGTGCTGTTCCTTTATTTGTGATTTTCTGTCTGCTGGATTTCAGGAGACCTTGACTCCCTTCGTGTCTGGTGTAGGGAGCCGGTGGTCGTGTCCCCTCACTATTGTAGGGTCTTCAGGTATTAGATAGCCGAGGTACGTGGATATGCGCCCATCCACCTTTGGGGTGTTCGCATAGGCTGAGCAGTCAGGGAGAGTGGCAGGTCTCATGCAGGGGTCTCCCTTTTGTTCCTTAGTTGTGGATCCAGTGAGTCATTGATTATATTGCATTGTCTTGTTTCCTGTACACCATCCGTGACATTATAAGCCGCCAAAACCGTCTCAAGCATGGATCCGGTTTCACTTTTGGCTGAACGCTTCCAGGGTCTTTCATTGGAGGTAGCTAATCTCCGTAAGACTTTTTCTCAGTTTCAAGTGACCGGTTCAGCTTGCGTTCATGGAGTTTGTTCTGAGCCGAAGATCTCGCTCCCGGATACGTTCTCCGGGGGTAGTGAGTATTTTGTGCGTTTTAGAGAGGCTTGAAAACTCCATTTTCGCCTTCTTCCCCATTCCTCTGGTGATGAGGAACGGAGGGTGGGGATCATTATATCGCTGCTCAGGGGTAACGCTCAGTCCTGGGCCTTTTCGCTGCCGGAGGGGGCACGGCCCCTCCATTCAGTGGATGAATTCTTTTTAGCCCTGGGTCAGATATATGATGATCCGGATCGTATTGCTCTGGCTGAGTCTAGACTACGTCTGTTATGCCAGGGTAAACAATCCACAGAGATATACTGCTCAGAATTTCGGAGATGGGCAGCTGATACTGGTTGGAATGATGCTGCACTCCGAAGTCAATTTTGCCATGGTCTTTCAGAGGGATTGAAAGATGCATTTGCCTTTCATGAGAGACCTACCTCCTTGGATTCTGCTATGTCTCAGGCCGTTCGTATTGACAGGCATCTTAGAGAGAGAGGAGAGATCTCTCCTTCCTGTCATACTCAGTCCCGGGACAGTGCAGCGGTCTCATTCTGTGCGCAGGGGTCTCAGTCGTTGTCAGCCCCTTCTGAGCAGGAGCCCATGCAGCTGGGGTTGATTACCTCTGACAATAGAAGATTCAGCCCGCATGGGAGGGTTTGTTTTTGTTGTGGAGGTATAAATCATTTGGCAAATGTTTGTCCCTCTAGGAGATTCAGGCAGTCTTCTGGGAGTAATAAAGAAACAAAAAGGAAAAAATCTTTTAAAAATGTTCCGTCTGTTACTATTGGCAGGGTTGAGGCGGAAATTGAAGGTTTTCCGTTTGCTTGTAGTTCCCGTTTTGTCCTGCCTGCTAGGGTGGCGCTAGAGAGCAAGAGCATTTTTGGTGAGATTTTTGTGGATAGTGGAGCAGCTGTCAATCTCATTGATAATCAATTTGCAATAACTCATGGTTTCCAGGTATGCACTTTGGGAAAGGATATTCCTGTTTTTGCTATTGATTCCGCTCCACTTTCTCAGAAATCATTAAAGGGCATAGTTCACAATATCCGTTTAATTGTGAGTGATGCTCATGTTGAGGATGTGTCATGTTTCGTCCTTAGCGGTTTGCCTACTCCTCTATTGTTGGGGCTACCCTGGCTCACTAAACATAACCCCACCATTGATTGGCAAGCGAGGTTTCTACTAAGACTGTACCACCTTTCCTCTCTGAATTTTCGGATGTCTTCTCTGAGAGTGGAGTTCAGGATTTGCCTCCGCACAGGGAGTACGATTGCCCTATTAATCTCATCCCAGGCGCCAAGCTGGCTAAATCTCGTTTATACAATCTTTCCCAACCTGAGAGGGTCGCTATGCGTGCTTATATCTCTGAGAGTCTGAGAAAAGGACAAATACGACCCTCGAAGTCACCTGTTGCCGCTGGTTTTTTCTTTGTTAAGAAAAAAGATGGTTCTTTAAGACCTTGTCTGGATTTCAGGGAGCTGAACAGTATCACTATTCGTGACCCTTATCCGCTTCCTCTGATCCCGGACCTGTTTAACCAGGTTGTTGGGGCTAAAGTCTTTTCCAAATTAGACCTAAGAGGGGCATACAACCTGGTCAGGGTCAGAGAAGGAGACGAATGGAAGACGGCTTTCAATACCCCTGAGGGCCATTTTGAGAATTTGGTTATGCCTTTTGGTTTGATGAATGCCCCAGACGTTTTTCAGCATTTCGTGAACAGCATTTTTTATCATTTAATGGGAAAATTTGTATTAGTGTATTTGGATGACATTTAGATTTTTTCTCCTGATTTCAAGACTCATAAGGAACACTTACGTCAGGTCTTGCTCATCCTGCGGGAGAATAAATTATACGCGAAACTAGAAAAATGTGTGTTTGCGGTTCCAGAAATTCAATTTCTGGGGTTTCTTCTCTCCGCTTCTGGTTTTCGCATGGACCCCGAGAAGGTCCGCGCTGTGCTTGAGTGGGAGCTTCCTGAGAATCAGAAGGCGCTGATGCGTTTTTTGGGCTTTGCCAATTATTACAGGAAATTTATTTTGAATTATTCCTCTGTTGTTAAAACACTCACTGATATGACTAGAAAGGGGGTCGATTTTTCTTCCTGGTCGGTAGAGGTGCGTAAGGCCTTTTCTAATATCAAGGAGAGTTTTGCTTCCGCTCCCATCCTGGTACAACCTGATATTTCGTTACCCTTCATAGTTGAGGTTGATGCTTCTGAGGTAGGGGTGGGTGCGGTCTTGTCTCAGGGTTCCTCTCCTGCCAAATGGCAACCGTGTGCCTTTTTCTCGAAGAAACTCTCCTCCGCAGAGAGAAATTATGATGTGGGAAATAGGGAATTGTTGGCCATCAAGTTGGCTTTTGAGGAATGGCGCCATTGGCTAGAGGGAGCCAGACACCCTATTACCGTGTTTACTGACCATAAAAATCTGGCCTACCTGGAGTCAGCCAAGCGTCTGAACCCGAGACAGGCCAGATGGTCTTTGTTCTTTTCAAGGTTTAATTTTGTTGTCACGTTCCGCCCTGGGGTTAAAAATGTGAAGGCAGATGCCCTGTCACGTTGTTTTCCGGGAGGTGGGAATTTTGAAGACCCGGGTCCCATTTTGGCTGAAGGTGTGGTGGTCTCTGCTCTTTTTCCTGAATTGGAGGCAGAGGTGCAGGCAGCCCAGTCAGAGGCTCCTGATCTTTGTCCTCCTGGGAGGTTGTTTGTGCCTCTCGCTTTGAGACACAAGATTTTTAAGGAACACCACGATACGGTCCTTGCTGGGCACCCGGGGGCAAGAGCCACACTGGATCTCATCCCTCGGAGATTCTGGTGGCCTGCGCTTCGTAAGTCGGTTGAGGGTTTTGTGGCAGCTTGCGAGACTTGCGCTCGTGCCAAAGTCCCTCATTCACGGCCATCAGGTCCTCTCCTTCCCTTACCCATTCCTTCCCGTCCTTGGACACATCTGTCCATGGACTTCATAACGGACTTGCCTCGTTCCTCGGGGAAGACTGTGATTCTGGTGGTGGTGGACCGTTTTAGCAAAATGGTGCATTTCATCCCTTTTCCTGGTTTGCCCAATGCTAAGACGCTGGCGCAGGCATTTATTGACCACATTGTCAAATTGCATGGTATTCCTTCAGACATAGTCTCTGATAGGGGCACGCAGTTTGTTTCCAGATTCTGGAAGGCTTTCTGTTCTCGCTTGGGGGTTCGGTTGTCACTCTCTTCTGCTTTCCACCCGCAGTCGAATGGCCAGACAGAGCGCGTCAATCAGAATCTGGAGACATATCTGCGCTGTTTTGTGGCGGAGAATCAGGAGGATTGGTGTTCTTTTTTGTCCCTTGCTGAGTTTGCTTTAAATAACCGTCGTCAGGAGTCCTCTGATAAGTCACCATTTTTTGGTGCATATGGGTTTCATCTGCAGTTTGGGACTTTCTCGGGAGAGGGGTCTTCTGGTTTACCTGATGAGGACAGATTCTCCTCGTCTTTGTCATCTATTTGGCAAAGATTCAAGATAATCTAAAGAGCATGAGTGAGAGATATAAGCGTGTGGCAGATAAGAGACGTGTGCCTGGTCCGGACCTGAATGTTGGTGATCTGGTGTGGTTGTCTACCAAAAATATCAAATTGAAGGTTCCCTCCTGGAAGTTGGGTCCTAGGTTTATTGGGCCTTACAAGATCCTGTCTGTCATCAATCCTGTTGCCTACCGTCTTGATCTTCCTCAGACTTGGAAGATCCATAATGTTTTTCATAAGTCCTTATTGAAACCTTATGTTCAACCTATTGTACCCTCGCCTTTGCCTCCTCCTCCGATTATGGTTGATGGAAATCTTGAATTTCAGGTCTCTAGGATTGCGGATTCTCGTCTTGTCCGCGGTTCCCTCCAGTACCTCGTTCATTGGGAGGGTTATGGTCCTGAGGAGAGGATGTGGGTCCCAGTGACGGACATTAAGGCCACTCGTCTCATCAGGGCTTTCCATAGGTCCCATCCTGAGAAGGTGGGCTCTGAGTGTCCGGAGTCCACTCGTAGAGGGAGGGGTACTGTCACAACCAGACAGCTGAGAAGCTCTGACAGGAGCCTTCCAGATCCTCATCCTTGAGTTTCTTTGTTTTGGTTTCAGTTCCTCATCTCGTTAGTCTATCTCAGCTGTCATGCAGTTGGACTGATTGCTTCCCTTTAAGTTCCTCCCCATAATGCAGTAGTGTGCGGCTTATACAACTTCCTGGCGTGTGTGTGCATGCTGTTCCTATTTCCCAGTCCTCTGCAAGATAAGTGCTGTTCCTTTATTTGTGATTTTCTGTCTGCTGGATTTCAGGAGACCCTGACTCCCTCCGTGTCTGGTGTAGGGAGCCGGTGGTCGTGTCCCCTCACTATTGTAGGGTCTTCAGGTATTAGATAGCCGAGGTACGTGGATATGCGCCCATCCACCTTTGGGGTGTTCGCATAGGCTGAGCAGTCAGGGAGAGTGGCAGGTCTCATGCAGGGGTCTCCCTTTTGTTCCTTAGTTGTGGATCCAGTGAGTCATTGATTATATTGCATTGTCTTGTTTCCTGTACACCATCCGTGACATCACGTCACCCACCACTGGAACAGTCCATATTCAGATATTTAGGCCCCGGCACCCAGGCAGAGGAGAGAGGTCCCATAACATAGAATCTGGCTTCATGTCAGCAGAGAATCAGTCTTCATTTCATAGCAGAGAATCATGCTTCACGTCACCCACCACTGGAACAGTCCATTGTCAGATATTTAGGCCCAGGCACCCAGGCAGAGGAGAGAGGTCCCATAGCAGAGAATCTGGCTTCATGTCAGCAGAGAATCAGTCTTCATGTCATAGCAGAGAATCATGCTTCACGTCACCCAACATTGGAACAGTCCATTGTCATATAATTTAGGCCCCGACACCCAGACAGAGGAGAGAGGTCCCATAACATAGAATCTGGCTTCATGTCAGCGACTCAGCAGAGAATCAGTCTTCATGTCATAGCAGAGAATCAGGCTTCACGTCACCCAACACTGGAACAGTCCACTGTCAGATATTTTTAGGCTCCGGCACCCAGACAGAGGAGAGGTTCATTCAACTTTGGGTTGCCCCGCAATATAATGGTAAAATGAAAATAAAAATAGGATTGAATGAGGAAGTGCCCTGGAGTAGAATAATATATTGTTAAGGGGAGGTAGTTAATATCTAATCTGCACAAGGGATGGACAGGTCCTGTGGGATCCATGCCTGGTTCATTTTTATGAACGTCAGCTTGTCCACATTGGCTGTAGACAGGCGGCTGCGTTTGTCTGTAATGACGCCCCCTGCCGTGCTGAATACACGTTCCAGACAAAACGCTGGCCGCCGGGCAGGCCAGCACCTCCAAGGCATAAAAGGCTAGCTCTGGCCACGTGGACAATTTGGAGACCCAGAAATTGAATGGGGCCGAACCATCAGTCAGTACGTGGAGGGGTGTGCACACGTACTGTTCCACCATGTTAGTGAAATGTTGCCTCCTGCTAACACGTTCCGTATCAGGTGGTGGTGCAGTTAGCTGTGGCGTGGTGACAAAACGTTTCCACATCTCTGCCATGCTAACCCTGCCCTCAGAGGAGCTGGCCGTGACACAGCTGCGTTGGCGACCTCTTGCTCCTCCTCTGCCTTCGCCTTGGGCTTCCACTTGTTCCCATGTGACATTTGGGAATGCTCTCAGTAGCGCGTCTACCAACGTGCGCTTGTACTCGCGCATCTTCCTATCACGCTCCAGTGTAGGAAGTAAGGTGGGCACATTGTCTTTGTACCGGGGATCCAGCAGGGTGGCAACCCAGTAGTCCGCACACGTTAAAATGTGGGCAACTCTGCTGTCGTTGCGCAGGCACTGTAGCATGTAGTCGCTCATGTGTGCCAGGCTGCCCAGAGGTAAGGACAAGCTGTCCTCTGTGGGAGGCATATCATCATCGTCCTGCGTTTCCCCCCAGCCACGCACCAGTGATGGGCCCGAGCTGCGTTGGGTGCCACCCCGCTGTGAACATGCTTCATCCTCATCCTCCTCCACCTCCTCCTCATCCTCGTCCTCCAGTAGTGGGCCCTGTCTGGCCACATTTGTACCTGGCCTCTGCTGTTGCAAAAAACCTCCCTCTGAGTCACTTCGAAGAGACTGGCCTGAAAGTGCTAAAAATGACCCCTCTTCCTCCTCCTCCTCCTCCTGGGCCACCTCCTCTTCCATCATCGCCCTAAGTGTTTTCTCAAGGAGACATAGAAGTGGTATTGTAACGCTGATAACGGCGTCATCGCCACTGGCCATGTTGGTGGAGTACTCGAAACAGCGCAACAGGGCACACAGGTCTCGCATGGAGGCCCAGTCATTGGTGGTGAAGTGGTGCTGTTCCGCAGTGCGACTGACCCATGCGTGCTGCAGCTGAAACTCCACTATGGCCTGCTGCTGCTCGCACAGTCTGTCCAGCATGTGCAAGGTGGAGTTCCACCTGGTGGGCACGTCGCATATGAGGCGGTGAGCGGGAAGGCCGAAGTTACGCTGTAGCGCAGACAGGCGAGCAGCGGCAGGATGTGAACGCCGGAAGCGTGAACAGACGGCCCGCACTTTATGCAGCAGCTCTGACATGTCGGGGTAGTTCTGAATGAACTTCTGCACCACCAAATTCAGCACATGCGCCAGGCAAGGGATGTGCGTCAAACCGGCTAGTCCCAGAGCTGCAACGAGATTTTGCCCATTATCGCACACCACAAGGCCGGGCTTGAGGCTCACCGGCAGCAACCACTCGTCGGTCTGTTGTTCTATACCCTGCCACAACTCCTGTGCGGTGTGGGGCCTGTCCCCCAAACATATGAGTTTCAGAATGGCCTGCTGACGTTTTCCCCGGGCTGTGCTGAAGTTCGTGGTGAAGGTGTGTGGCTGACTGGATGAGCAGGTTGAAGAAGAGGAGGAGGAAGCCGAGTAGGAGGAGGAGGCGACAGGAGGCAAAAAATGTTGCCCTGCGATCCTTGGCGGCAGAAGGACGTGCGCCAAACAGCTTTTCGCCTGGGGCCCAGCCGCCACTACATTTACCCAGTGTGCAGTTAGGGAGATATAGCGTCCCTGGCCGTGCTTACTGGTCCATGTATCTGTGGTTAGGTGGACCTTGCCACAGATGGCGTTCCGCAGTGCACACTTGATTTTATCGGATACTTGGTTGTGCAGGGAAGGGACGGCTCTCTTGGAGAAGTAGTGCCGGCTGGGAACAACATACTGTGGGACAGCAAGTGACATGAGCTGTTTGAAGCTGTGTGTGTCCACCAGCCTAAATGACAGCATTTCATAGGCCAGTAGTTTAGAAATGCTGGCATTCAGGGCCAGGGATCGAGGGTGGCTAGGTGGGAATTTACGCTTTCTCTCAAATGTTTGTGAGATGGAGAGCTGAACGCTGCCGTGTGACATGGTTGAGATGCTTGGTGACGGAGGTGGTGGTGGTGTTGGTGGTACATCCTCTGTTTGCTGGGCGGCAGGTGCCAACGTTCCTCCAGAGGCGGAGGAAGAGGCCGAGGCGGCAGCAGCAGAAGAGGTAGCAGGGGGAGCCTGAGTGAGTTCCTTGTTTTTAAGGTGTTTACTCCACTGCAGTTCATGCTTTGCATGCAGGTGCCTGGTCATGCAGGTTGTGCTAAGGTTCCGAACGTTAATGCCTCGCTTCAGGCTCTGATGGCACAGCGTGCAAACCACTCGGGTCTTGTCGTCAGCACATTGTTTGAAGAACTGCCACGCCAGGGAACTCCTTGAAGCTGCCTTTGGGGTGCTCGGTCCCAGATGGCGGTGGCCAGTAGCAGATGGACTCTCTTGGCGGCGGGTGTTCTGCTTTTGCCCACTGCTCCCTCTTTTGCTACGCTGTTGGCTCGGTCTCACCACTGCCTCTTCCTCCGAATTCTGAAAGTCAGTGGCACGACCTTCATTCCATGTGGGGTCTAGGACCTCATCGTCCCCTGCATCGTCTTCCACCCAGTCTTCCTCCCTGACCTCCTGTTCAGTCTGCACACTGAAGAAAGACGCAGCAGTTGGCACCTGTGTTTCGTCATCATCAGAGACGTGCTGAGGTGGTATTCCCATGTCCTCATCATTAGGAAACATAAGTGGTTGTGCGTTAGTGCATTCTATCTCTTCCACCGCTGGGGAAGGGCTAGGTGGATGCCCTTGGGAAACCCTGCCAGCAGAGTCTTCAAACAGCATAAGAGACTGCTGCATAACTTGAGGCTCAGACAGTTTCCCTGATATGCATGGGGGTGATGTGACAGACTGATGGGCTTGGTTTTTATGCGCCATCTGTGCGCTTTCTGCAGAAGACTGGGTGGGAGATAATGTGAACGTGCTGGATCCACTGTCGGCCACCCAATTGACTAATGCCTGTACCTGCTCAGGCCTTACCATCCTTAGAACGGCATTGGGCCCGACCAAATATCGCTGTAAATTCTGGTGGCTACTGGGACCTGAGGTAGTTGGTACACTAGGACGTGTGGCTGTGGCAGAACGGCCACGTCCTCTCCCAGCACCAGAGGGTCCACTAACACCACCACAACCATGTCCGCGTCCGCGTCCCTTTCTAGATGTTTTCCTCATTGTTACCGTTCACCACAATAAGAAAAAAAATATTTGGCCCAATGTATTGAATTCAAATTCAGGCCTTTTTTTACAGGCACCTAACACTATCTGGCTATCTATTTAGGTACCGTATTACGCTAATACAGGCACAGCAGTAACGACAGATTTAGCTGAATATAAATTGCAGGCCTAGTATTTAGGCGCTGGATGACAGGTATCCCTTTTATGGACAGAATTAGACTTGGAAATGCACGGTAGCGTGTGAAGTTATTGAGGATGACCCTATCCGCACCTTCAATCTAATATACCCTTTTATGGATAGATTTAACCTTGGCCTGATAGAGCAGAAACCACTAATTTAGGGAATTGCTAAGTTGGGAATTGTATTCAACCCAGAACAAAAACTGTGCTTCGGCAGTCAGCAGACAGTATTACAATTGGCTAGCCACAGCTGAAACACCAGATTTAGGGTACTGCTATTTTGGCAATTGTATTTTACCCCTCAATAAAATAGCAAGCACAGCCAAGCCCCTGATGTAGGATATAGCAAAAAAAAACAACACACTATTGATGGTTAAAAATGGACTTGGTGGCAGCTTGTGCTGGCGCACCACAAGACACAAAATGGCCGCCGATCACCCCAGAAAAAAGTGACTGAAAAACGCTCTGGGCAGCCTTAAAACAGTGAGCAATTAAATAGCAGAGGTTGTATGATACACAGCTGTATATCGATCACTTCAGTAAATAAATCCCTGCCTAATCTCGCCCTAACAGCAGCAGCTGCATCCTATCCCTACACTGATCAGAGCAGAGTGACGTGCGGCGCTATGTGACTCCAGCTTAAATAGAGGCTGGGTCACATGCTGCACTGGCCAATCACAGCCATGCCAATAGTAGGCATGGCTGTGATGGCCTCTTGGGGCAAGTAGTATGACGCTTGTTGATTGGCTGCTTTGCTTTGCTTAGGGCCCATTCCCACCCCCCCCTTTTATTTCTTTTTTGCCTTTTTTCTTTTCTTTCCCCTTTCCTGCTCTCTTTCCCTTCTTTTCCTCTCCCTCTCCTTCTTTCCTTCTTTCTCCCCCCCAAATAAACTATTTATATGTTAGTCAATTAGTCTGAGAGACACAAAAACTCAGGGAACGGGAACCACAAAACAGTGAGAGAGAGGACAAAAGGAATCCATGCGGAAAAAACAAACAGGGCCAAAGGAATCCACAGCCGCAGCGGATACACTGTCATATAAATAGGCTCTTTATGTGTTGGTCTATTAGTTGGTTATAAGTTCATAAACCACAAAGACCAGAAAAAGGGTCCATAACAGAAGGATCTCACCAAAATAAGAGTATCGACCGGATTCAGCAGGACACACAAGCTCCAGGTAGGTAGCGCAAAAAACAGTGGAGGAAAGCCAGCAGAGGCATCCATGTGGGCAGCAGGCAGGACCTAAGGAGTTGCAATCACATCAGCCACGAGCAGTATTGAGCTCAGCCGGGTAAGTGTCGCTCAGAACAGGCTACCATAATCGGATAAGGCATCACCGCAATAGACGAGAAATCAAATTCGGGAGTAGGAAGCTCTAGGGTAACTCATTTACGGGGCCCAACAAATGAGCAAATTTGGGTATAAACCTTCTGTAGTAGCTGGCCAGTGCCACGAACGCCCGCACCTCTGGTAGTGTACTCGGCTGGGGCCATTTCTGGACGGTCTCCACCTTGCTGGGGGCCTGCTTCACCCCCTCCTGGGTGACCAAATGTCCCAAATACTCTATCTGCTGTCAAAACAGTTGGCACTTCTTGGGCTTGATCTTGAGCCCATGGTCACGCAGCCGTCCTAGGACCTGTCGCAGCTTCTGGAGGTGATCCTCAAAGGAGGCCCCAAACACTACTATTTCATCCAGATATATGCATACCGACTCAAAGTTGAGATCCCCCAGACAGTGCTCTTTCAACCGCTGGAATGTTCCCTGGGCATTGACAGGTCATAAGGCATCCGGTTGAATTCATACAGTCCCATAGGTAGGAGGAAATCTGTCTTCGCTTTGTCCTTCTTGGCCCCCAATACCTGCCAATACCCACTGGCCAGGTCAAGAGTCAAGAAGAACTTTGCATGACTCAGGGCGGACGACTCCTCAATCTGCAGACGGGGGTAGGCATCCCGGACGGTCTGGGCATTCAGCTTCCAATAATCCACGCAGAACCTGAGACTCACATCTTTCTTCTGTACCAAGACTAACCCTAACCCTAAGGACTTTGACCCTCTTGGATCACCCAGTTTTCCAACATGCTGGCCACCATGTCCTTCACCTCCTGGTACATTTTAGGTGGGATTTGCTGTAACTTTCCCTGATCGGTGCAGCATCGCCGGTGGGGATTTCATGCTCAATGGCAGACACACACCCAAAGTCCTCATCATGTCTCGAGAACGCCTCTTGAAAGTCTCAAAGGGTGTCTTCCAGCGACCTCTGTTGTCCTGGAGTTAGGGTCTCGCAGTCCACCCCCATCTGGACCATGATCACTCGACCATTCCACTCCGCTGTTAGGGTCTGCCTTTGATGGACCTCTACAGCATAGGTCCAGGCTGATCTCCTATCTGGCTGTAGTGTGAAGCCCCTTCATTGAGAGATGTCCCCTTCGGACATATACACTTTGGCCAGCAAGGTATTCCCAGGAACGTTGAGACAGTGTACAGGCACACATCCATCCTTTACAATAGTAAGGGCCCGGGCTACCAGTGGGCTAGTCTGCGTTTCCTCTTGGTAAGCGGGCTCGATCAGGACCTCCAGTCCATTCAGCTGTTGTCCAGCCCCTATCGGCAGCATCAATATTTGTTCTTGTCGAGTGGGATCTTAACCAGGGTCCTGCGCGGCACCTTCACATTGGCCAACCGGACATGTTGCTCTTTCACAGACTACAGCTCCTCACCATCTGATGTAGAGCCTTCTGGGTTGGCCGATGTGTGGTGGCCGGTGTGTGGTGGCCCGTTGCCAATACTTTAGCCCTTCTTTGGCATAGAGTTGATGGTCCGGGTCTCTCTGCACATTCATACCTAGTCTCACATCCATTCCTCTCCGAGACGTATGGTCCATCAGCACGACCCCTTCTTGCCGACGTCTTGCGCAAACAGTCGGACGCACATCCAGACTATCCCTCGGATGTTTATCTCTCTGTCATTGGCAGCCGTCAGCCTGAAGACGCTTCCGGCTCCATCATATGTCCAAAGTGTCTTTCGAAGAGTTCCAGAGGCATAAGGGTGCACTTCGACCCTGTATCGACTAGGCAGCGTACCTTCTGGCCTTCCAACCCGGCTTCCATAATGGGACTGCTGGCATACAGGTCGTGTTCCTCATGCATAGGGGTTAGCTTCTGGTGTACCTTCGAAGAAATCCCAGCTACTGTGGCGGTCAGACTTTTAACGTAGACTCAGACCTCATCTGTTCTGGGCACTCTCTGGCCATATGGCCGTACTGTCGACAATCCCAGCAAAAGGGCCCTCTTTTGATGTGGCCCCGCACCTGAGTTATCCTGGGTGGAGTGGCGCAGGATGCTGGGTCATTTCTGGAGGCCGGGGAGATTCTGCCTACATCTGAGACACTTCCAGCCAAAGTTTTCTCAATTCTGTCCAAAGGGCCTGGACCACATCTTTTAAGGACTCTGAGTCTTCAGACCCCGATCGGTCCCCTGTAACATAAGTACTACTCACTACTCTCGCCGCCACAGGCATGTGCTCTTCCTCTCTCTCTCCAAGGCGGATAGGTAGACGATGTAGAATGTCACGTCGGCCGTCATCCGGGTCATCTCTTGCAATTTGTCCTGTAAGAACTTGTTGGAGAGCCCCACTATGAACTGATCTCATAGTAGCCGGTCCACCTCCCGGAAGGATCCCATGGCCTCTGGGTCTTGCTGCTGTATTTTATTTAGCATCTCCTGTAGGGCATTGGAGTACTGCATCAGGGTCTCGCCCTCTTGCTGTGTCGGTTGAAAAAGTGGCTCCGCAACTACACTACTTTAGCATGCACCCCCTGGGCTATCTCCAGCAGGCAGAATATTTTCTCTAGGGTGTCTCTCTCGGATTCAGGCCTTACCATCACTGTCCGTCTGACATCACCCGCTAGAGCCCCCAATGCAACCTCTGTCTGCAGCTTGGGGGTCAGGTTACATATTCTAACAGCACTTCGCACCCTTTCAGTCCAGTCCTGCAACGTCATGTTTTTACCGTAAATTTTTGGCAGATGACGCAACAGCGCACCCACGGGGATGTACCCTACTGGTGTGGAAATGGCGGGGGTAAGCTGTATCAGCGGTGTTGGAGCAAGTTGACCTTGCACTGGCACACCCTGAGCTGGGTACTGGACCGATGCTATTGGCGCCGGGGGAAGGTCTCCCGCCGCATTCCTGTCCATAACGGTCGCAGTATCCTGCCGACTATGCCAAGATGTAAACCATGTACTGGGCTGGGCTCCCCAGGATACAGCAAAGTCACGTACGAGGAAAGCAACCCCAACACTAGCTTTTGGCAAAACAGAATTTTACTTAAACGTGGCAATAAACACAACCACAAATGCTGGGAACATACAATACATTTACATACACCCAGCCCGAAGCCTAAGACCCTTGTGCTGCACAGCGGTGCCCTCTGATGGATGCAGGAGGAAAGTGCAGTAATTTACCTACTGGCGGGCACAGCTAAACTGCCACCACTTACCTGTTATCACCCTAAAAGAACAAGAATCACTGTATGGGTTTGTGGTACGGGCTAGCCTGTGGAGCAGCACAACAGCTTACAATCTTACACAGATCTACAGTATTCCCCCTCCCATAACTGGTCCTGTAGCACGTACCTAAGTATTCCTTCTGAGCAAAACACCAGCCTGGCTTGAGTTTGTGGGAATTTTATCACCTTTACAAAGTGAAACGTCACTTTAAGTTATGGAGTCCTTGCAATGAACAGTAGTAACACTCGTGGCCTGACACAAACAGAGACCATAACTAACTAACTACATATCTGGTCTCAGTCTCTAGGCGCCAACACTGAAATGAGGTGCGTGCACGATCTTATTGACCTGGGTCTGCTCTGCCTCCGCTGTTGACTCTGAACAGAACACGATCAGCTTCACTTAGCTGCTGCTCTGGTCACTGAGGGATGCTCTCACACCTGGATGCCGTCAGATTCTCTGCTGAAACAGTTCCTCAGTGTCTCTCACAGCCTCACTCTAAGATAGCTGCTGCCTACCTCTCCAGACTTGTAACTCCACCCCCTGAGAGTACCCAATATCACATGAAATGCAGTATGTTGCTGTGCTTAGGAAACAGCGGCATCTTGTGGCCAAACAGCAGAATGTGAGTCCAGATAATTTAACTTCATTCAAACAAACACAATGTTTAGACAATGAGAGATGTTTCCCCAACTCACAGACAGCTATGTGGAATCAACTGACGACGGTGTAAAAGGAGTGCGCTTCTTCTTGGTGCTAACATCGACCTGTAAGGCGGAGTTAATACTTGAGTTATTTGGTCAGTTTTGGCCCTTTGACTGCCCAAATAAGTGAAGTGTGCAGTGATTCTAAGAGCGACGCCTGTCATCTGCATGTCATACGGACTTGTATTATTTCACTACCACTGCAGACTCCCTATGCATGGTCTGGGCTCTGGCTGGACCGTTCCAAAACTTTAATCTTCTGGTGAAGCCATTCCTTTGTTGATTTGGATGTATGCTTTGGGTCGTCATGCTGAAAGATGAAGTTCCTCTTCATGTTCAGCTTTCTAGCAGAAGCCTGAAGGTTTTGTGCCAATATTGACTGGTATTTGGAACTGTTCATAATTCCCTCTAGCTTAACTAAGGCCCCAGTTCCAGCTGAAGAAGAACGGCCCCTTGGCATGATGGTGCCACCGCCATGCTTCACTGTGGGGATGGGGTTCTTTTGGTGATGTGCAGTGTTGTTTTTGCGCCAAACATATCTTTTGGAATTATGGCCAAAAAGTTCAACCTTGGTTTCATCCGACCATAACACCTTTTCCAACATGCTTTTGGGAGACTTCAGATGTGTTTTTGCAAAATGTAGCCTGGCTTGGATGTTTTTCTTGGTAAGAAAAGGCTTTTGTCTTGCCCCTCTACCCCATAGCCCAGACATATGAAGACTACGGGAGATTGTTGTCACATGGACCACACAGCCAGGACTTGCCAGATATTCCTGCAGCTCCTTTAATGTTGCTGTAGGCCTCTTGGTCGCCTCCCAGACCAATTTTCTTCTCGTCTTTTCATCAATTTTGAAAGGAACGTCCAGTTCTTGGTAATGTCACTGTTGGGCCATATCTTCTCCACTTGATGATGACTGTCTTCACTGTGTTCCATGGTAAGTCTAATGCCTTGGAAATTCTTTTGTCCCCTTCTCCTGACTGATGCCTTCTAACAATGAGATCCCTCTGATGCTTTGGAAGCTCTCTGTGGACCATGGCTTCTGCTGTGGGATGCGACTAAGAACATTTCAGGAAAGACCAACTAGAGCAGCTGAGCTTTATCTGGGGTTAATCAGAGGCCCTTTACATGATGGCCGGTGTATGCTGACTCCTATCTAACAGGATTGTGAATGTGATTGCTTCATTCAGAACACAGCTACATCCCCAGTTATAAGAGGGTGTGCACACTTATGCAACCACATTATTTTAGTTTTTTTTGTTTTCTTCCCTCCAACTAAAAGATTTCAGTTTGTTTTTCAATTGAGTTGTACAGTTTATTGGTCATATTAAAGGTGGAAAAAGTTCTGAAATGATTTATCTTTGTCTCATTTTTTTACAGCACAGAAAGCTGACATTTAACAGGGGCGTGTAGACTTTGTATATCCACTGTATATTTACGCTCGTTTGAGAGCGTGTGCCGCCAGTTCTGCATCCCTGAGGATCAGTGGGCTCTACACCTGACGCCCACAGCTGACTGGTAAAGCGCTGGATGCTTTTGCGGAGCTACCCACAGACCACAACTGCGATTATCAGACTATGAAGGATGCCATTATCGCTAAGTTCCAGTTAACCCCCGAGGTTTACCAGAGAAAGTTCCTTACCATCCAGAAAAGGTCCATAGAATCTTACGCGGATGTGGCTAGCCGCTTATGCACCACATTCCGCCAATGGACTCGAACCCCTAAGGAAAAGACTTACGCTAACCTCGAGGATTTGATGATCCATGACCAGCTCCTCGCTGCCCTACAGACGTGAGACAGTTTTTGCTGGAGCGCAAGCCCCAGTCTGCCATAGAAGCCGCTGAGCTGGCAGACATGTTTGTAGAAAACCGTGTGCCGGACATTCGCAAACCTGTGGTGGCGGATGCCCGCAGGCATCTGGTACCAGACATCCGCAAAACCCTGGTACCTGACAATCACAAAACTCCAGTACCCGACAGGGACAGAGCCATGTCCCAGAACTGGAGAGAAGGCACACCCGCTGGCCCTGTGAACTGTGAGACAACCAGGCCCTGGTGTGAGCTGTGTCGCAGGCCCGGTCACACCAAGCAAACCTGTTACGCAGGGAAGCCAACCACATAGCAGCTAGCACCGCGACGACGCTAAGCCGTAAGGGGACCAACGCCTCCACCCCTGCCTCATCCGCTGTATTGCTGGTCGGGGGATCCGAGGTACATGACGGATCCCAGAATCACCGGTCTGTCACTGTGAACGGCCAGACTGTCATCGGATTCCGAGACACCGGTGCAGATGTCACCTTGGTCCGTTTACATCTTGTTACAGAAAAGTATATCCTTCCAGGAAAGTACCTCACTCTGACTGGAGTTGGCGGCACTCGCACTCATGTTGCCCAAGCCCAATTCACCATCGATTGGGGAATGGGATGTCAAAAGCGGGTTGTTGGGGTCCTGGATGATATTCCTGTCGCAACCGTTCTTGGCACTGATTTGGGCACCCTTGTTTGCCGTTATGAGTACCCTGCGAACATGCAGGAGACCCAAGCAGGACTCCCTGACCAAAACCAGGTACTGTACAACCCATTGGGGAAACAGGGAGGCGGGGACACTTTACCTGCTATTTCTACCGTACCTAACGCATCTAGGTGGGAGGTATCAGATTTAAGTGTGCAAGCAACTAAATGTCATTTGCCTATTTCTGCACCTGTTATTGCTGATCAGAATGCATGTGTCAGTGTTAACCATGGTGATATACATGATGCTGTACCTGTCCTGGCCATTACACGTGCTATGGCCAACCACCTGAACTCAGAACCGACAGAAGGGACCCCCTCGGGCAATTCTGACCTTCAGGTGGATGACAATAATGCAAGAAATACCTTGTCATGTGATAGTGATGATTGTGTAACTGCGCTGGAAGACGCTTTCAGTGTCGCCAGTAACCTGGGCTCAGACTGGGTTGCGGGGACAGAACCAACCATCCCTCTACCCGCATGTGACCCCAGCGTTAAAGGTAACTCTCCGCAGCTGACTTCATACGTCACCGGTCAGATGGAGGAGACCTGTGGCACTGCATTCGTGCAGGCCTTGAGGAGTGACCCCAGTCTGGAGACGCTTCGGGCTCGAGCCGGCCACCCTCCAGGCGAGGGCACTCCATATAAAGTCTATTGGGAGAATGGCCAACTGTACTGCAAAGCTGTGCAGCCTACAAAAGAGGACGCAGATGAGAACACGAGACAGCTGGTAGTCCCTATGGAATTTCGGGTACTCAAAGCAGCCCACAACATTCCACTAGGAGGTCATTTGGGTATCAGAAAGACCCACAAACGTGTTCAGAATAATTTTTACTGTCCCACGATAAGAAAGGACTTAACCAATTACTGCCGATCATGTACCACTTGCCAGAGGTTTAAGAAGACTGGGGGTACCCGCAAAGCTCCTTTGCAGCCACTTCCTGTGATCACAGAGCCCTTCCAGAGGGTGGCAGTGGTTATAATTGGCCTCCTCCCTATTCCTAGCAGTTCTGGCAAGCGCTACATCTTAACAGTCGTGGACTATGCCACCCGTTATCCAGAGGCGGTAGCACTGTCGACACTTAGGTCGGCCACGGTAGCAGATGCCTTAATTGGGATTTTCTCTCGTGTGGGGTTCCCCGCCAAGATGATCTCTGATCAGGGCTCCTGCTTCACGTCGGAGCTAATGGAAGCCCAAAATCAAGCACACCACTTCCAGCCTATATCACCCCCCAAACCAATGGTTTGTGCAAACGATTCAATGGAACATTAAAGTAAATGCTGGCAACGTTTGTAGAATCTTAGGGGAAGGACTGGGAGCGACACCTGCCTCATTTGCTGTTCGCTTACAGAGAAGTGCCACAGGAGTCCACTGGGTTCTCACCCTTTGAACTCCTATATGGACGAGATGTCCGAGGGCCCTTAAAACTGACTGGAGTCCCTCATGGCCATGATGACGAAAAACCTCTCAAAGGCACAGGCCAAGCAGAAGGCCTGGTATGACCAGCACGCCAGAGATCTGTCATACAAAGCAGATCAGAAGGTATATGCCCTACTCCCTGTCAGGCAGAACAAATTGCAGGCCGCCTGGGAAGGGCCATATGCAATAGAGCCGGGGCGTGTTACGGTTACGTGGACGCCAAATTATGCAGTGGGTCCGGATATGGGTATAGAAGTCTATAGTTTTTGTTCGCCAATTGCAGTGTGCGCAGGGTACAGTCACAGGGCCTTTTAAGGTGTTGTAACTCACGTACCAGGTTAGGAATGCCAGAGTGGTGTAATGTCTCTGTAGGGCAATAGCAATAGTGTCAACGGTGTCTCCGACCTGGGTACGGCTGGACTCCTGGATCCTGGCTCCCTTGCAATAAAATGAGTGTGTTGCTAGTAGGAGTAATTGAGGGTTTTGCAGCAATAATTGAGATCCAGACTTGGGATATAGTTCAAACTGGTCTTTACTTGATGCAGCTTTCATCCAAGTGAGATACAGAAATAGTCTTGGGTCCCAGCAGGTGTTGGCAATGTGTGGCAGGAATCTATCTTCTGCTCTATCATGTGCCTGGAGCTCTTTGCAGGATAAGTCGTCTGCTTGTGGCTCTGTAATGTGGCAGGAATTTATATTGTCTGCACTTACTATCTTCTGCTGTGTATGGGACTGACTAGCCGAGGAAGAATTTGGCTTCTCCTGGTCTCTGGCGGTACTAACAGTTGTGCTCACAGGGTATGCTTCTTCCTGGAATACTGGAGGTGGCTGCAAGGCTCAGGCTGGGAATGATGATCTTTTGTCTCAGCCGAGACAAGATACTGGCTTGGATCCCTAGAACTGGGAGCTCCTACAAGCACAGCCTTCCCCTAGCAGGGGTGGCTGGCACACTAACTCTAACTTCCTTTCCTCCCCATGAGGCAGGATGTGGGAACATTCCACACCTCCTCACAGAGGGGGGAGCTAAACTGGAATAAACTATTCCAGTCTAGAAACACTAAACTGTAGCTAAGTCCCTGTTAACACATTGCTGCCACCTGCTAGTGAACATAGAAAATTACAGCAATACATATTTAAACAAGGCTTATGTGGCGAAACCAACCTCGCCACTGGGTTTTGGAGAGGCCTGTTTATCAGCCTCTTGCCCCAGGATTATGGGCCCTCTCATCAGCCCATGCAAAACTTAAACCCCATGGCGATTTGACTGTGTTTATGGCATCTGAGCGCTCAGATCCAAGCCATATGGGGACATGTGGGGTTTTGAGATGTGTGACAGAACCATCTGTCTGTGTAATTGTATTGTATGTTATGTGAGGGTACCCAGATAGCTCATTTTATTGTAATGATGTTGTCTGAGTGCCATTCACCTAATAATATGCACTCAGACTTGAGCTGTCTGGGAATGTGTTAAATGTCTGTGTATTGTAAAGGGTGGGACATTGTATGTTTGAGTAAGTGATGTCTGTTCCATTGTCCCCACGTGTGTATTGGTGATTTCTCTTTGTCTTGAGAGATAATTGGATTACGCCTCGGGTGTCTCCAGGGCAGAGAGGAGGAAACCATGATGCATTGTGGGGATGTATTGTCTCTGTAAAACCTGCTTGAGCCAGATTGCCATGCTGCCAGCCAGGGCCCAAAAGATACTTTTACTAACTTTTCAACCCCTTGTCTGATTCATGCCATTTTGTAATATGTTGTTCCCCTGAATGGATTGATTGTGAATATGTAATTTTTATGTGAATGTGATGTATGGTTTTAGAGTTATGAAAGTTAGGTAGAAAGTATGTTTTAACTGTATGTGTAATTGAGTTTCCTCTCAGGATAAGAGGAGGGAATATGTGGGATGTAACTGATATGTGATTGGTTGTTTTATACCTCCCTGTGGGCGGTCCTGTATTTGAAAAGACTGTAATAAAAACCAGGCTGAGTGTGCCAGCACCTCAGACCACTGCTTGACCCTCAACATGGAGCCTTGTCTCGTTATTGGGGGGATTCACTGTATGCTGTTAGAAGACCGATTGCCAGAAGTGTAAGCTGATCCCTGTTCGTCTGCTAGCAGCTATTCGTGAGGTTCCAGTTTGGAGTGCTCTTTTGTATCCAGTTCTGGAGTTGGTGTCCTGCAGTAGCTGTGCCTGTCTCTCAGAAAGGGGATTATCGCCTAAACGGATTTTAACCCCTTGTCTGCTGAAACGGTCCGTTACAGCTTATAATGCACATTTGTGAGAATATAAGATAAAATCACATTAGATGACAGTATAAATACACTTAACAGGTTGTAACGGGGTAAAAGAGTTTCGTAATACATAACTCTGGGATGTTACACATACACCATTCTGAAACAGGTGAACCCAGTCACTTACCTTGTGAGTCTGGGGGGTAAGTGACTGAAAATGTTCCACGTGAACATGTTAAAAGCACATGAGGAGAGAGAGCAGTATGTGTTAACAGTGTGCAGCCAGCTAGAACCAGAAGAGCCAGATCCACTGATAGACCTGCTAGCAGAGCTACGAGAAATGGCAGAGGATTGGAACATCAACCCCAGCTCACCGCACTCTTGAGTGCGCACAGCGCCACATTCTCAGGACTCCCTGGCCAAACCAACCTAGCAGCTCACCGAGTTGACACAGGGACCCACAGGCCCTTACGGCAGGGCCCCTATCGCACCTCACCCAAAGTGCAGGCTGAGATCAAGCAAGAAATTGAGGAAATGCTGCAGTTAGGAGTCATCCAGAAATCCACTAGCCCAGGGCTGCTCCGGTTGTTTTAGTTCCCAAAAAGAACAAGATGACCCGGTTCTGTGTCAACTATCAGAGACTGAATGACATCACTACAACCAATGTGTATCCCATGCCTCGAATTGATGAATTGCTGGATCAGCTGGCGTCCACCGGCTATCTGACAATCATGGACTTGAGCTCTGGGTACTGGCAGATTCTGCTTGTGCCAGAAGCGAGAGCGAAGTCCGCATTCATCACCCCTTTGGCCTCTGAGTTTACTCGTATGCCCTTTGGGATGAAGAATGCGCCCGCCACCTTTCAGCAGGCCATGAATGAACTGCTGGAAGGAAGCGTCAATTTTGACGTAAATTTGTTTTCCCTTAGTCCTAACAGCAGCACAAGTGGGGTATTTGCCCCTGTGAAGCTGGTCAGGAGACAGACGGAATTTTTGTTGAATAAAATTCTGCATCATTAGTAATTAATTAGTTAATTAATTCCCCCCTCCTTATATAGGCCATCCTCCATAGGGCTAGTTGCTTTTTTAACAAGTAATCATAACAGCATAGAGGGAGGGATATTTGTGTGTTGCTGTTAGGACTAAGGGAAAACAAATTTACGTCAAAATTGACGCTTCCCTTTCGTCCTAACCAGCAGCACAAGTGGGGAAGTAGCAAGGAACCTCACACAAATTTTGGGAGGGCTAAAGGACTTTCTACTAAGTAGTTGAACTATCCCACAGGAGTTAGAGAGCTGACCTATGGACGAGCAGCATTTAACACAGACCGTCCAAAGGCTGTTCCCTCTGAACGCCTACTCTCTAGGCGGTAATGGGAAATAAAGGTGTTTTGCGTACTCCACGAGGCAGCAGCACAAATTTGCTCTAAAGGGATTAGTTTCCTTTCCGCATATGATGTAGAAACTGCCCTTGTAGAATGGGCAGATAAGGATGGCAGTGGTAAGTCTTGGGATGTAAACGCCAGCCTAATAGCCTCTTTAATCCATCTGCTCAAGGTGGGCTTGGAAACCTTGAGCCCTCTGTTGTTCCCCGAATAAGCGATCAGCAGATTTTCCGATCTCCTGAACTCTTCAGTTCTGTTCAAATATATTCTGAGGACCCTTGGGATGTCCAAGGAAAGTAATCTCTCCTCCTCAGGAGTGTTAGAAGTAGGAGAAAACACCATCAGTGTTATCGTCTGATTGGTATTCAAAAACGAAGGAACCTTTGGTAGAAAGGTATGCAGAAATCTTAACAGGACCTTGTCCTGCAGAAAACTTAAATATGGTTCCGCTGCCCCCAGAGCCTGGAGCTCCCCAACCCTCTTGGCTGAGGTTATGGCCAAGAGAAAGGTAACTTTGAGGGAAAGGTATTTTAAGTCTACCTGTTCCAAAGGCTCGAAGGGGGGGAGCACAACCCCCTTAAGACCACTGGCAGCTCCCACTCAGGGATTGGTCTCTGGATGCTGGGCCTAACCCTCTGAGCACCTTTAAGGAACCTCTTGATTAGGGGGTCCTGAGAAATTGGTTTACCAAGGCATGCTGACAAGGCAGCAACGTGAGCTCTCAGTGTAGATGGGCTTAGACCCTTGTCTAGACCATCCTGCAGGAATTGAAGAATATCAGAGAGAGGAGGATCTGAGGAAACTACCTCTCTATTCGCGCACCATCGCATAAATATTTTGAATATGCGAGAATATTTCTGATTCTTAGAATCCGCTCTGGAGTGAGAGATTGTTCTCAGGACCTCCACCGAAATCCCTCTAGCTTCTAGAAGGGACCGGTCAGTCTCCAGGCTGTCAGACTGAGCCTCCTCAGATCTAGACAGGGACCTGTGTTCTGGTACACTAGGTTCTGTATTAGGGGAAGTCTCCAATAATTGCCCTGAATCATCTGCATGAGCTGGGTGAACCAAGACCTCCTTGGCTAAAATGGAATGATGGCTATCACTGAGGTCTGGTCTTGCTTGATCTTCATCAATACCCTTGGTATCATGGAAATTGGAGGGAATACATAGGCCAGCCTGAACCTCCATGTTATGGACAGAGCATCTATCGCTCCTTGTACAAGGAGCAGAATTTGCTTACTTTGGCGTTCAAACGAGTTGCCATCAAATCGATCTCGGGAGTCCCCCAGCGTTGGACTATCCTGGAGAAGATTTTGTCGTTCAGGGACCACTCTCCCGGTACCGGAAGGCCCCGACTTAGACGATCTGCTACTATATTGAGATCCCTTCTGATGTGGACTGCCACTAGATGAGATAGATTGCTCTCTGCCCAAGATAGAATTAATCCCACCTCCCTCAGGAGGGTCCGGGATCTCGTTCCTCCCTGTCTGTTTAGATAAGCAACCACAGTCGTGTTGTCGGTCCGTACTCTCACGGCTTGATTTTGGATGAGAGGAGAGAAGTGATTGAGGGCTAACCTGACCGCCCTCAGCTCCCTCAGATTGGACGAGAGGAGTCTCTCCTGAGGATTCCAGGTATTCTGAACTGTATTGTGTCCCAGATGGGCTCCCCAGCCTAGAAGGGAGGCGTCCGTGGTCAGGATCACCCAAGTAGGTTGGGATAAAGGCATTCCATCCACTAGGTTCTTCCACCACCTGAGGGAGGAACGGACTTCTACAGACAGGGAGTGATTCCGATCTAGGTCTCTGGGTTTGCGACTCCAAACCGCTAAGACTTCTTCTTGCAGTGGCCGAAGATGCCACAAGGCCCAAGGCACTGCCTCTGCAGACGCTGACATATGGCCTAACATCCTCATGAGAACCCGAATAGACACCCGTCTGGGGGATAGGAGGAACTCTGCAGCTTTTATTACTTTGTCTCTCCTCTGTGGAGACAATATAGGGTCATTAGTTGTGAATCTATCACAAACCCCAGAAACCGCCTTGTGGTAGAGGGAACCAACTCTGATTTGTTCCCAATTTACGAGCCATCCCAGGTTCTGCAGAGTGTGGAGAGCTTGTTGAAGCTGGACTTGTAAGATGTCTGCGGACGCGGCTTTTAAAAGCCAGTCGTCTAAATAAGGGACGACTTCTAAGCCCAGGAGCCTTAAGTGGGCGACCACAGGAGCCACAACCTTTGTGAAGGTGTGTGGCACAGAGGAGATGCCGAAGGGCAACACAGCAAACTGGTAGTGCTTCACTACCTCTTTTATGAAGACAGCAACTCTGAGATATTTCCTGTGGGCCGGTTAGATAGGAACATGAAGGTAAGCATCCTTCAGATCTATCTTTACCATCACGTCTGCCGGGTTCAGGATGTTTAGGACTGAGCGAATGGTTTCCATCCGGAAACGCTTCTTTCTGATAAACCGATTCAGGTAACGCAGATCGATAATCATGTGCCAATCTCCTGACGGCTTTGGAACAAGAAAAATGGGAGAATACACTCCCTGACCGAGCTCACGAGGAGGAACCTCCTCTAAGGCCCCCTTGACTATGTACTGGAGTACAGAGTCCTCCAGGACCAGCTGTCTGCTGGGTGTTAGACGTCCTGTAAGGATGAACCTCTCATGAGGTTGGGAAATTAAATCGATCCTGTAACCGGTCATGATGACCTGCAGCACCCAAGGATCTGGAATTGTTTGCTTCCAAAAATCTTTGAACAAAAATAAATAACCTCCTACTGGAGGATTCATGCAGGGAGATTCGTGTGGAAGTGTGGGGGGTGGGGATGGGTAGGTGGTGGGCTGCCGAGAGTCATTGATCAGCCCTGCGGTTCCCGCGACCGCGACCTCTACCCTCTTGTTACCTTCGGAACGTCTCTGGTTCCTCTCTCTTCCCTGGAATCTTCCACCTCTGCCTCTTCCACATCCTCAAAAGGATTGCTGAGGGAGTGATTTTCCCTTCTTGTCCGCTAGATTTTCCATCAGGCGGTCTAGTTCGGAGCCGAACAACCTGCCAGGCTCGTAAGGGAGAGTGCACAGATTGAACTTGAAGATATTGTCCGCTACCCAGGGCTTCAGCCATAAAGGCCGTCTGCTGGAAGCAGACAAAGCCATTGATTTAGCAGCTAGCCTTAGATGCTGCTGAGACGCATCCACCATGAAATCTATGCCCAATAGTAGAGTCTTAAATTGGTCCAGGATGTCATCTCTGGCGACTCCTGAATCTATGTCTGATTGGATCTTGAGCGTGCGGGTGCGAATGAAGTCAGACACTTCGGTGCAGGCTATGGCCACAGAGGTAGAGGCAGACGCCGCAGCATAATTACGCCTAAGCGAACATTCTGCGCGTCTGTCAAGGGGATCCTTCAGATTACTCCCGTCATCGGAAGGCACCAAGGTTCTCCTGGAAAGCTTGGCTATTGCCATATACACCTTAGGTGGTGGGACCCAATCCAGGGAGTCCCCCTCCTGTAGGGGAAACATAAGTTTAAACCCTTTGGTTAAGACCGGGCCTTTCTCCGGATGTTTCCATTCTGTCGCCATTAATTTTTTAAGCGACTCGTCCACTTTGAAGGCCCTTGGCCCCCCAGCGGTGGAGTGTGGAGCTTCCCCATGCTCAACATCCTGGTCCCTTGACCTGATGGAGCGCAGTAATCTCTGGGTTTTTTCGGCTGGAAAAGAAAAAAACGACTCCTCTTCCTCAAAGGAGGAATCCTCGCCAAGCGAGACCACGTCTTCGGACATCGGAACAGGCCCAGGAAAGGCCTGCCTAGGTCTCTTATTGTAGACCGCCCCCTTGATCTCCGCGATGGAGGTGTCCATGAACTCCTTCATCCATGAGAACATTTCTACGACCGTAGGCTCAGGATTGGCCGGTCTAGGGCGACAGCCTGGACACCGATGGAACTCGTAGGCATCCGGTAACGGGGTGCCACATCCGGAACAAGTCAGGTGTTTTTGCTTGTGAGCAGCTTTTCCTAAGAAAAGAAATAAGCACTATTAAAACAGCTCCAACCGAAAAGGGTCTACATCAGACGTCAATCTTACCGTGAGAAGGGGACGTCATGACCTTAAGAATTTGAACCTTGAGACCCTCTGATCAGAGTAGAGAAGAAAACCGGATCAGCCAACAGTTAAGGTCAGCTGCACACAGAAACTGAGTGCAACACTGACCTAGCAAGCAGCCTGGCCTTATATAGCAGGAAGGGGAGGGAGGGGGGAGGAGGGAGCAACAGCTCCTCCTCCAAAAATCCCCAGGCGCCCCAATGTAGCACCAACTTATGAAATATGACAAGTTCCAAGCCTAAGAACCAGGTACTGCCCCCCCCCCCCTCCCCCGCAAGAATAGTAATGTTTATCGGGAAACTGTAACCTGCCGCGGCAATTAATTGACCTCGCGGACCGGAAGTGCCCAGTGACGCACTTCCGGTTTCGTGTCCGACTCACCGGAGATGGACACGCGATCTAACAGGCGGACGGAGGCGAAGGTACAGAGGGAGGGGAGGGGATGGACAGCAGCGGAGAAGGGACAGGGGGAAAGGGAGCTCCGCACGTATCTTAGTCACGTGCGCGCCCCTGTCTAACTTACAGGCTACGACATAGCCAGGATGCTCCTCATACTTATGCCCGGATGACAGGCAGGAGACAGCCGTCCCCTGCCTGAACCTGTAAGAGAAGAATTACAGATATAAGAATTAATGCAGAAAGTTAGCAATTTCTCCCCAAAACTACAGGGGGAGAGACTCTGGGTAGAGTCATGCCTGTCTGACCAAACCCACAGGACAGAAAAAAAGCAACTAGCCCTATGGAGGATGGCCTATATAAGGAGGGGGGAATTAATTAACTAATTAATTACTAATGATGCAGAATTCTATTCAACAAAAATTCCGCCTGTCTGCTGCCACCAATCTGACCGTTAAGCCCAACAAATGTCAGATTGCCATGACAGAGGTTCAGTACCTCGGACACAGAGTAAGCAGCCAGACCCTGAAACCTCAGATAGGGAAGGTCGATGCTATTGTGGCATGGCCGCAGACTACCACCAAAAAACAAATACAGGCTTTTCTGGGAATGGCAGCATACTATAGGAAGTTTGTTCCATCCTATAGTACTCTGGCTAAACCACTGACCGATGCAACGGGTAAAAAACAACCCAACGAGGTCACGTGGAACCCAGAACTAGAAGAGGCGTTTCGAGCCTTGAAGGAACCACTGGCTAGCGCTCCTGTCCTTCAAGCTCCCGACTTCTCCCGTCAGTTCATCGTACAAACTGACGCCTTAGACCACGGTCTAGGAGCAGTACTTAGTCAGGTGGATGCAACCTGAGCAGGAAGCTACTTCCATGGGAAGCCACGTACTCCACGACAGAGAAAGAGTGTCTAGCGATTGTGTGGGCCCAGGGCCGGTGCAAGGATTTTTGCCGCCCTAGGCAAGATAAAAATTGCCGCCCCCCCCCCCCCCTTATCAGATGATCTGCCCATATCATGACATTACATATGTTCCACCCCTTTCTCAGCTTTTAAATTAAATTAAAAGAACTGCTATGTTTCCCTTAGGGTTAATCCAGCTTCTTGTAGCCGTCTCTTTTTGCGGAACGGAATTGCGGACCCATACATTTCCATGGGGATCCGCAATTCTGATCCCTTGTCACTCTCTTCCCCCCCCTCCCTCCCTTGTCACTCTCCCCCCCCTCCCTCCCTTGTCACTCCCCCCCCTCCCTTGTCACTCTCTCCCCCCCCTCCCTTGTCACTCTCATTCTACCTCCCCCTCCCTTGTAACTCTAATTCCAGCCACCCCCTCTCTTGTCACTCTCATTCCAGCCCCCCCTCCCTTGTCACTCTTATTCTACCTCCCCACTCCCTTGTCACTCTCATTCTACCCCCCTCCCTTGTCACTCTCATTCCAGCCCCCCCCCTCCCTTGTCACTCTCATTCCAGCCACCCCCCTCCCTTGTCACTCTCATTCTACCTCCCCACTCCCTTGTCACTCTCATTCTACCTCCCCCTCCCTTGTCACTCTCATTCTACCCCCCTCCCTTGTCACTCTCATTCCAGCCCCCCCCTCCCTTGTCACTTTCATTCCAGCCACCCCCCTCCCTTGTCACTCTCATTTTACCCCCCCCCTCCCCTCCCTTGTCACTCTCATTTTACCCCCCCTCCCTTGTCACTCTCATTCCAGCCCCCCCTTGTCACTCTCATTCAAGCCCCCCCTTGTCACTCTCATTCCAGCCCCCCCTTGTCACTCTCATTCCAGCCCCCCCTTGTCACTCTTATTCCAGCCCCCAGCCTCCCTTGTCAATCTCATTCCAGCCCCCCCTCCCTTGTCACTCTCATTCCAGCCCCCCCTCCCTTGTCACTCTCATTCCAGCCCCCCCCTTGTCACTCTTATTCCAGCCCCCCCCTTGTCACTCTCATTCCAGCCCCCCCCTTGTCACTCTCATTCCAGCCCCCCCCTTGTCACTCTCATTCCAGCCCCCCCCTTGTCACTCTCATTCCAGCCCCCCCCTTGTCACTCTCATTCCAGCCGCCCCTTGTCACTCTCATTCCAGCCGCCCCTTGTCACTCTCATTCCAGCCCCCCTCCTTGTCACTCTCATTCCAGCCCCCCCCTTGTCACTCTCATTCCAGCCCCCCCTTGTCACTCTCATTCCAGCCCCCCCTTGTCACTCTCATTACAGCCCCCCTTGTCACTCTCATTCTAGCCCCCCCCCTTGTCACTCTCATTCCAGCCCCCCCCACCTCACCTCACCTTTCCTCTCCTCACCTCTCCTCTAGTGTAGCGTGGCCGAGCTCTGTTCGGTCCGCGGTACAGGAGCATTTGTTTCCTGTACCCGGCAGGACTGAAAGGAAGTGCACACTAAGTGAGCACTTCCTGTCAGTCCGGCCGGGTACAGGAAACAAAAGCTCCTGTACCGCGGACCGAACAGAGCTCGGCCACGGACAGCACAGAGCAGACACAGCATGACAGCAGGCGCAGGCAGGCTGCGCAGCACTGAGCCGGCGGCCGGAGATTCTTTAGAGCGGCAAGCGCTCAGCCGCCCTGGAGGCGCAGCATGAGGGGCGCCGCCGGCCGGCCGAACTTAGATAACCAACTTATTATTATTTTTTTACACTGCAACGGGCGCCCCCTGCTAAATGGTGCCCTAGGCGACTGCCTAAGTCGCCTTACTGGTGGCGCCGGCCCTGTGTGGGCCCTACAGAAGCTACAATGGTACCTATACGGACAATCCTTCACGGTCATCACAGACCACAACCCCCTCAGCTGGCTGAAACGTACTGCTGGTACCAACGGAAAACTCAGTTGGAGCTTGGGACTCCAACAGTATCATTTCACGATTAAGCATAAACCGGGAAGTCGCCACCAGAATGCTGACGGACTTTCCCGCTGTAACAAACCTAAATAGCGAGTGGGGATTGCTTCAGTCACAGTCTGCTGACCACTACTTCCCCAATCTTCCCAAGGGGGAGGTGTGATGCTTCGCGATCTCGGCAATACGAATAAATCGCGAATGCATCCTCTTTTAAAATTACAAAAATCACAAGAGCCCTCTCATTCACACAAAGAGTTAAAACTTTCAGTTACAGCTCACAGAGCAAAGGTAAATTAGCAAATCCTTGCCAAAGGTTCTTCCTGACCCCATGCCGGGTTATACATCCATCAATCTGATATTGTCTTGACAAAACCCCATAAAAGTGCCCTCTTTCTAGTCTGAGTGGCCCCAGGACAGCATGGGTCCTAACACTGTAAGCCTGGTCCAAAACTTCAGAGAAGAATGACAGATCCTTATCACACAGCTGGTTGGTACAAGAAGGAAGATGACCTGAAAGTCACCTCCAATCCATAGATTTCATATTTTTTCCATATTTTCCTCATATTTCATGGGTTAGGAAAATACGACAAAATCACAGAAATATCGTGGCAAATGTGGGTGAACTGCTCAAACCCTAAATACTGTAGCGTGTTTTTCATTGGGGGAGCAGTCCCACCGCATGTGGACCGCAGCAAACGACTATCCCCAGCAAAAAAATGCATACAATGGAGGATGTCGGCGCGGTCCACATGCACCACAAAGGCATCCTTACACAAACCGAAGCATTGTGCGGATGAAAATATAATCATATAAATCACAGAAAAAATGCACCAAACGGATATGCCACTGACTATACTGGCTAGTCATAAATGCAGATATTAAAAGCTGAGACTTTTGCCAATATATTCCTGTCAGGAAAATATCAGAATGAACAATCTCTTCCGAAATGGTTGAGGTTATTCTAACACACCTTTCAGGAAATCCGCAAGCAAATCAGAGATTCCCGCTTCGAGATATAAAGGTTCTCAGGCACACGGTATTGTCTTCCAGTCATATTTGGTATCAGATGATTCGTAAAGTTCTACTGATTCTAAATATAAACTCTATTTCTTAATTTTACCTACGGGTACGGAGAAACTGGCAAAGCAAGGATGCTGCCAGATTTTCTCTATCTGGGACAAGAACTGCCCCCTGTTCCAATTACACAAGGCTGGACTTGTGCGTGTCATAGCCACTCCAAGCTACAAAGTGGGTAAAACACTGCGACCCACTCAGGTCGGAGTCCTTCATCTATCATCTGAAGTCGAATAACATCAGGACCACCCGCTGAACACGGGCACCCTGCCATCTTGGATTATTCCTTGCAAAGACTTTATCTTAAACTAGACTCTACCACAGTAATTCTGAACTTACAGACATTCTATTCCATTTCACCTCTAACTTATTTCCATCCAACCAATCTGTTCGACAGGCAGGTATATTTATCTGTCAGTTATAATGTATATTTCTGTGTGTAGTTTTTATAATAGTTTTGCCCTTGTTACCTGATTATCTGGTCTATGCTAAGAACTCTGTCCTCAGAGGAGACATACTACCGCATTGTCTAATTTTTATAAATTGTTTATTTGTTAGCTAGGTTGCAAATAACCGTTACTTCCCTTTAGGAATAGCTAGCCGGGGTCTCTTCGCTCCGATTCAATCCGAAGAGTGGTGGCAGCAAATTAAGTTGGTTTCCCGCACAAAATCGATAATTTTATTTTACCTATTGTACATACAATTGCGATTGTATCATGTATGGGCACACCAACCAATCTTAAACGTTTACTGTGCTCACAGTGAATTCGCCTCCAGAAGTCTCTAGTGGACAAGACCTGTATGGCAACTGTGGCAAAGTACTACTGGATTGGCGGGTGGTTGTCACAGTACTGTTTAACCATGTTGCTGAAACACTGCCTCCTGCCAAGACGTTCCATATCAGCTGGTGGTGCTGGATATTGTGCCGTGCAGACAAAGCTTTTCCACATTTCGGCCATGCTAGCACTCCCTTCTGAAGTGCTGACGGTGCCCCTGCTGCGTTGGCGACTTCCTCTTTCTCCACTGTCTCTGCCTCGTGCTTCCACTGAGCCCCTGCTATCAGGTGGGAATGCCATCAGTAAGGCCTCTACCAGCGTTCACTTGTATTCGCGCATCTTCTGTTCATGCTCAGTGACAGCGTAAGGGTGGCATGTTGTCTTTGTAGCGGGGATCCAGCAGGGTGGCCATCCAGTAATCAGCACAAGTTAGAATGTGGGCAACTCAGCGGTCATTGCGCAGGCACTGTAGCATGTAGTCGCTCATGTGTGCCAGGCTGCCCAGAGGCAATGACAAGCTATCCCCAGTGGGAGGTGTATTGTTTGTGTCCTCTGTATCCCCCCAGTCATGCTCCATTGATTCCCGTAAGCTGATTTGGGTGCCACCCTGCTGTGAACGGGGATCCTCCTCCTCCTCCTCATCATCATCCTCCTCATCTTCCAAAACTGTGCCCTGGCTGGACAGTTGGGTACCTGTCCGCTGTTGGTGCAGGAACCCACCCTTGCCATCTGTGGACATCTGGCCTGATAACTGTGGGAATGATCCCTCTTCCTCCTCCTCTTCCTCCTGTGCCACATCCTCATCCATCATCGCCTGAAGCCTTTTTTCAAGGAGACATAGAAGTGGGATAGTAAGGCTGAGGACAGCGTCACCACCGCTGGCCATGTTGGTGGAGTACTCAAAGCAGCGCAACATGGCACATGCAGTGGCCAGGTTTGGGGTGGCCCAATGCTACGCTGGGTCCCCCGGACACCGTTGAGGTGTCACCACGTGTTGCTGCTCTCCGGAGGGGATGGTAAGGCGTGGTGCACTCTAATGGGAAATAAGTCCAGAAAGTCAGGGTCTGCAGTAAACCAGGGTGCTTCTGGAGGAATTCAGGTGCAAATCAATACAGGTGAGGCATAGTGCTGGCTTCTCCAGTCTCCTCCCTGAGGTGAGGCATAGGGCTGGCTTCTCCAGTCTTCTTCCAGAGATGAGGCATAGGGCTGGCTTCTCCAGTCTCCTCCCTGAGGTGAGGCATAGGGCTGGCTTCTCCAGTCTTCTTCCTAGGAGGATGCATAGGGCTGGTTTCTCCAGTCTCCTCCCGGAGACGAGGCATTGGGCTGGCTTCTCCAGTCTCCTCCCTGCAGAAGGGTTTGGGGAAAGGCCTGACTCAAGGCCTGAGCTAGCTGTGCCTCTCTTTTTCTCTCAAAAGGCTGGTACCCTGTTCCAGGGTCCATGGTCTGTAGCTCAGTAGTCCGGGTGACTCCTTGGTCACAGGGCAAGTGACCAATGGTCTGTGGCTCAGCGTCCCCATCTCAGCATCTTCTTCTGGTCCCTCATGCAAGTTGGCATGAGTCTCACCTCCAAGCACTGGTCCCTAACTGCAGAACACTGGGGGCTCTGACTGCTCTCTTAATATGCAGTTTTTGCTAGACTAGAACCTTCTAGTGGGAGGGGTGAAGTGGAGAAACAGATACAAACAAATACACTGTTTCAGCTCCCGTCTGGTATAGATTACATTACAGCTTCAATGATACTCAATAGCAATGACAAAGCATATTTTCCAGACAAGAACACGTTTTCAGACATAACAGAGCTAAGGGTACTTTGACAATAGCGTTATTCTTTTCTGGCATAGAGTTCCGTCAAAAGGGCTCTACGCCGAAAAAGAACTGATCAGGCATATCCCAATGCATTCTTAATGGATAGAAATCCGTTCAGTTTGCATCAGTATGCCTTCCGTTCAGTCACTGCGGTATTATGTCCGTCCAAAATGCCTGATCAGTCGCCGAAATTAATTCCCATTGACTTGCATCAGTGCCGGATCCAGCATTTCAAAACAATTGAAGGATGGATCCGAGAAAACTGTGAAAAAGACTGCAAGACGGATCCGTCTATCCGCATGGCAAGCGGAGAGACGGATCCGTTCTTGCAATGCATTTGTAGACGGATCCGCACCCGGATCCGTCTACAAATGCTGTCAGTTGTCACACTGATCAGTGGATCCGGCAGGCAGCTCAGACGACAGAACTGCCTGCCGGATCACACTAACGCTAGTGTGAAAATAGCCTAAACCAGACATTCAAAAGGTCAGACTGTCTGCTTTTGGTGGTAAACAAGTCTGGGTTATTCCCTCCAAAACACGGTCTTCTTTAACCACTTAAGGACCACAGGTTTATACCCCCCTAGGGGCCAAGGCCTTTTTTTACAAATCGGCACTCCACAACTTTAGCGGTTTATTGCTCGGTCATGCAACTTACCACCCAAATGAATTTTACCTCCTTTTCTTCTCACTAATAGAGCTTTTATTTGGTGGTATTTCATTGCTGCTGACATTTTCACTTTTTTTGTTATTAATCGAAATTTACAGATTTTTTTGCAAAAAAATGTCATTTTTCAAAAAAACGACATCCATATATAAATTTTTCTCTAAATTTATTGTTCTACATTTCTTTGATAAAAAAAAATGTTTGGGTAAAAAAAAATGGTTTGGGTAAAAGTTATAGCGTTTACAAACTATGGTACAAAAATGTGAATTTCTGCTTTTTAAAGCAGCTCTGACTTTCTGAGCACCTGTCATGTTTCCTGAGGTTCTACAATGGCCAGACAGTACAAACACCCCACAAATGACCCCATTTCGGAAAGTAGACACCCTAAGGTATTCGCTGATGGGCATAGTGAGTTCATAGAACTTTTTTTTTTTTGTCACAAGTTAGCGGAAAATGATGATTTTATTTATTTTTTTCTTACAAAGTCTCATATTCCACTAACTTGTGACAAAAAATAAAAACTTCCATGAACTCACTATGCCCATCACAAAATACCTTGGGGTGTCTTCTTTCCAAAATGGGGTCACTTGTGGGGTAGTTATACTGCCCTGGCATTCTAGGGGCCCAAATGTGTGGTAAGTAGTTTGAAATCAAAATCTGTAAAAAATGGCCGGTGAAATCCTAAAGGTGCTCTTTGGAATGTGGGCCCCTTTGCCCACCTAGGCTGCAAAAAAGTGTCACACATCTGGTATCGCCGTACTCAGGAGAAGTTGGGCAATGTGTTTTGGAGTGTTTTTTTACATATACCCATGCTGGGTGAGAGAAATATCTCGGCAAAAGACAACTTTTCCCATTTTTTTATACAAAGTTGGCATTTGACCAAGATATTTATCTCACCCAGCATGGGTATATGTAAAATGACACCCCAAAACACATTCCCCAACTTCTCCTGAGTACGGCAATACCACATGTGTGACACTTTTTTGCAGCCTAGGTGGGCAAAGGGGCCCACATTCCAAAGAGCACCTTTAGGATTTCACCGGCCATTTTTTACACATTTTGATTTCAAACTACTTCGCACGCATTTGGGCTCCTAAAATGCCAGGGCAGTATAACTACCCCACAAGTGACCACATTTTGGAAATAAGACACCCCAAGGTATTCCGTGAGGGGCATGGCGAGTTCCTAGAATTTTTTATTTTTTGTCACAAGTTAGCGGAAAATGATGATTTTTTTTTTTTCTTACAAAGTCTCATATTCCACTAACTTGTGACAAAAAATAAAAACTACCATGAACTCACTATGCCCATCACGAAATACCTGGGTGTGTTTTCTTTCCAAAATGGGGTCACTTGTGGGGTAGTTATGCTGCCCTGGCATTTTAGGGGCCCGAATGCGTGAGAAGTAGTTTGAAATCAAAATCTGTAAAAAATGGCCGGTGAAATCCGAAAGGTGCTCTTTGGAATGTGGTCCCCTTTGCCCACCTAGGCTGCAAAAAAGTGTCACACATGTGGTATCGCCGTACTCAGGAGAAGTTGGGCAATGTGTTTTGGGGTGTCATTTTACATATACCCATGCTGGGTGAGATAAATATCTCGGCAAAAGACAACTTTTCCCATTTTTTTATACAAAGTTGGCATTTGACCGAGATATTTCTCTCACCCAGCATAGGTATATGTAAAATGTAAAATGACACCCCAAAACACATTCCCCAACTTCTCCTGAGTACGGCGATACCAGATGTGTGACACTTTTTTGCAGCCTAGATGCGCAAAGGGGCCCACATTCCTTTTAGGAGGGCATTTTTAGACATTTGGATCCCAGACTTCTTCTCACGCTTTAGGGCCCCTAAAATGCCAGGGCAGTATAAATACCCCACATGTGACCCCATTTTTGGAAAGAAGACACCTCAAGGTATTCAATGAGGGGCATGGCGAGTTCATAGAATTTTTTTTTTTTTGCCACAAGTTAGCGGAAATTGATTTTTTTTTGTTTTTTCTCACAAAGTCTCCCTTTCCGCTAACTTGGGACAAAAATTTCAATCTCTCATGGACTCAATATGCCCCTCAGCGAATACCTTGGGGTGTCTTCTTTCCGAAATGGGGTCACATGTGGGGTATTTATACTGCCCTTGCATTTTAGGTCCCTAAAGCGTGAGAAGAAGTCTGGAATTTAAATGTCTAAAACATTTTACGCATTTGGATTCCGTGAGGGGTATGGTGAGTTCATGTGAGAGTTTATTTTTTGACACAAGTTAGTGGAATATGAGAAATAATAATAATAATTTCCGCTAACTTGGGCCTAAAAAATGTCTGAATGGAGGGGGGTGATCAATGACAGGGGGGTGATCAGGGAGTCTATATGGGGTGATCACCCCCATCATTGATCACCCCCCTGTAAGGCTCCATTCAGACGTCCGTATGTGTTTTGCGGATCCGATCCATGTATCAGTGGATCCGTAAAAATCATACGGACGTCTGAATGGAGCCTTACAGGGGGGTGATCAATGACAGGGCGGTGATCAATGACAGGGGGGTGATCAGGGAGTCTATATGGGGTGATCACCCCCGTCAACAGGGGGGTGATCAATGACAGGGGGGTGATCAGGGAGTCTATTTGGGGTGATCACCCCCGTCATTGATCATCCCCCCTGTAAGGCTCCATTCAGACGTCCGTATGTGTTTTGCGGATCCGATCCATGTATCAGTGGATCCGTAAAAATCATACGGACGTCTGAATGGAGCCTTACAGGGGGGTGATCAATGACAGGGGGGTGATCAATGACAGGGGGGTGATCAGGGAGTCTATATGGGGTGATCACCCCCGTCATTGATCAACCCCCTGTAAGGCTCCATTCAGACGTCCTTATGTGTTTTGCGGATCCGATCCATGTATCAGTGGATCCGTAAAAATCATACGGACGTCTGAATGGAGCCTTACAGGGGAGTGATCAATGACAGGGGGGTGATCAATGACAGGGGGGTGATCAGGGAGTCTATATGGGGTGATCACCCCCGTCATTGATCACCCCCCTGTAAGGCTCCATTCAGACGTCCGTATGTGTTTTGCGGATCCGATCCATATATCAGTGGATCCGTAAAAATCATACGGACGTCTGAATGGAGCCTTAGAAGGGGGTGATCAATGACAGGGGGGTGATCAATGACAGGGGGGTGATCAGGGGTGATCAGGGATAAATAAGGGGTTAATAAGTGACAGGGGGGGGTGTAGTGTAGTGTGGTGCTTGGTGCTACATATTACTGAGCTACCTGTGTCCTCTGGTGGTCGATCCAAACAAAAGGGACCACCAGAGGACCAGGTAGCAGGTATATTAGACGCTGTTATCAAAACAGCGTCTAATATACCTGTTAGGGGTTAAAAAAATCGCATCTCCAGCCTGCCATCGAACGATCGCCGCTGGCAGGCTGGAGATCCACTCGCTTACCTTCCGATCCTGCGCCTGTGTGCGCGCGTTCACAGGAAGTCTCGGCTCACGCGAGATGACGCCAATCGGCGTTAGCGTAGCCTGGGAGAGCCGCCGCAATGACGCCTTTCGGCGTTAGCGTGGCGGCAAGAGGTTAAAGGCTATGTACACCTTTGGGGCAATTTAAAAAAAATGATTGCATAATACTTATTTTGAGCTAAAAATGTTTTCAATTCGTCTTTATTAACAATATGGAATCCTTTTTTTCTGTACCGAGCTGACATGCTCTACTAGCTGCCTTTCCTTTGTCCTTTCCATCATCTGAGGAGCAGAAGCACTTCTTATCTGTGCTCTCTCACATCATAAACACTCATTGACCCCTTAAGGACCAATGACGTACATGTACGTCATATCTGGCTGGGACTTAAAGAACAGTGATGTACATGTACGTCACGCTGACCGGGCGGGTGCAGGAGCTGCACCTGCCCAATCAGCGGCAGGGGTCCGGCAGTCACTGATAGCTGGACCCCTGCTGTATGTGCCGGCATCGGTGAAAACACAGATGCCGGTGCCTTAACCCTTGATGTGCCGCGGTCAGCAAGTGCAATGTCTGTAGAGGGAGGGAGCTGCCATCAGGTCTCCGCACTGCTGTGACGTGGACCCGATGGCAGGGAATGCAGCCCTATACCTTCATTAGGCATCGTGGCTGCATTCTGTGACAGCCTGTGAGATCCAGCCCCCTGTATTACACTGGTAATACACTTTCAGCCAATGCATCACAATACAGAAGTATTGTGATGCATTGTAAAGAGGATGAGACCCCCAAAAGTTGAAGTCCCACAGTGGGACACAAAATAAAGTGAAAAAAAGTTAAAAAATAACGTTTTGCAGAAAAATTTTAAGTTTCAAGTAAAAAAAAAAAAGCGTCCATTTCCCAAAATAAAGTAAAAATATAATATTTTATAAATAGGGTATATTAGGTATCACTGCGTCCATATCGACCGGCTCTATAAAAATATCACATGACCTAACCCCTCAGGTGAACACCATAAAAAATTTTTAAAAAAAGTGTGCTTTTTGCACCTTATATCACTAAAAGTGCAACACCAAGCAATCAAAAAGGCGTATGCCCCCCAAATAGTACCAATCTAACCGTCACCTCATCCTGCAAAAAATGAGCCCCTACCTAAGACAATCGCCCAAAAAAATAAATAAAACTATGGCTCTCAGACTATGGAGACCCTAAAACCAGATTTTTTTTTGTTTTAAAAATGCTTTTATTGTGTTAAATGTAAAAATAGACATATTAGGTATCGCCGTGTCTGTAACAACCTGCTCTATAAAAATACCACATGACCTAACCCCTCAGATGAACACCGAAAAAAAGATAAAATAAAAAATGTCTCAAAAAAGCAATTTTTTGTCACCTTACATCACAAAAAGTGTAATACCAAGTGATCAAAAAGTCATATGCACCCTAAAATAGTACAAATCAAACCGTCATCTCATACCAAGAAAAATTAGCACATACATAAGACAGTCACCCAAAAAAGAAAACAAAAATATGGCTTTCAGAATATGGAGACACTGAAATATTATTTTTTTCAAAAATGCTTTAAAACTGAAACAAACAACCAAAAATGTAGTCATATTTGGTATTGTCACGTCTGTAACAACCTGCTCTGTAACAATACCACATGATCTAACCTGTCAGATGAACATTGTAAATAACAAAAAATAAAAACGGTGCCAAAACAGCTATTTTTTGTTACCTTGCCTCACAAAAAGTGTAATATAGAGCAACCAAAAATCATATGTACCCTAAAATAGTACCAACAAAACTGCCACCTTATCCCGTAATTTCCAAAATCGTGTCTTTTTTTTGGAGTTTCTACTCTAAGGGTGCATCAGGGGTCTTCAAATGCAACATGGCAACTTAAAATGATCCCAGTGAAATCTGCCCTACAAAAACCATCGCCCCTTTCCCCCCCGCTGTGCACGCCTGAAGTTTTTGCGCTCAGTATGTAAATACTGAGCATCGGAACAGGAAGGAGGAGACGCCAGGGTTTCTCAATGGGCGTCTCCTTCTCCCTGGCTGTGCCGCGATCCAATCACATCGGAGAGCGTCACAGCCAGGGAGTGGGACCAACCACTCATCGGTCTGTTGTTCCATGCCCACCCACAGCTCAGAACAGCCTGTTGTCGTTTCCCCCTGGCTGTGCTGAAGTTGGTGGTGCAGGTGTTGGGCTGACGTAATGAGGAGGTAGTAGAGGAGGAAGCGGAGGAGGAGGCAATGAGAAATGTTCAGCAATCCTGGGAGACGGTAGGACAAGCGCCACAACGCTGTCTGCCTCAGGCCCAGCTGCCACTACATTTACTCAGTGGGCAGTTAGGGAGATATATTGTCCCTACCCATACTTACTGGTCCACGTGTCGGTGGTTATGTGGACCTTGCCACTGATTTTTTCCGTCACTTTTTCGTGCAGGGCAGGGACGGCCCACCTTGAAAACTAGTGGTGGCTGGGAACTACATACCGTGTGACAGCTGCCGTCATTACATTTTTAAAACCGTCCATCTCCACCAGACGGAATGGCAGCATTCCAAACACCAGGTGTTTTGAAATTCTGGCATTCAGGGACAGGGCTCATGGGTGGGTAGGGGGGTACTTCCTCTGTCTCTCCCGTGTTTGGGGTATGGACAGCTGAATGCTTCCATGGGACAGTGTGCGACGGTGGTGGTGGTGTGGCTTCCACATCGTCTGTTTGCAGGGTGGCAGGTGCCCCTGTCGCTCCAGAGGGCAAGGAAGAGGCCGAGACTGCAGTAGATGAGGAAGCAGGAGAAGCCTCTGATCTTTCGTGGTTCTTGAGGTGTCTACTCCACTGCAGTTCATGCTTTGCGATTAGATGCCGGATCATGCAGGTGGTGCTCAGGCTGAGAACATTTAGGCTCTGACTATACAGCGTGCAAACCACCCGTGTCCTGTCGTCAGCACATTGTCTGGAGAACTGCCAGGCCAGGAAACTCCTTTGCGCCAGCTTTGGTGTGTCATGTCTCTTGGCACATTGGGCAGTAGCAGGTGTACTGGCTGGGGGCTGGCCAGTCTGCTTTTGCACCCTGCTCCCTCTTTTGCTTTGCGGCTGCCGCTGCGTGCCCCCCTCCTCTTCCTCCAAACTACACACGTTACTGGCATGACCTGGATGCCATGTGAGGTCTAGGACCTCATCATCCTCCACATCATCTTCCACCCACTCCTCACCCTGCCCTCCTGGCCAGTCTGCACACTGCAGAAAGCCCCAGCAGTTGGCACCTGTTTTCCATCATCAGAGACGTGCTGCGGTGGTCCTCCCACATCCTCATCCTCAAACATAAGTGGTTGGGCATCAGTGTACTCAATCTCTTGGATGTCCAAAAAAAATAAAAAATGGAGACAGCACGTCCAAAAGGCAGAAATTTATTCCAGATGCAACGTTTCGGCTTAGTGATAGCCTTTGTCAAGCATGCTAGTCCCTGCTGCTCCCATATAAGTGAATGGGAGCGTATCGTGCACCTGCTCCCATTTATTTCTTGGGGGCAGATGGAAATAGCCGAGCCATCGCTCGATTTTTGGTGGCCCGATTTAAATGAATGAAGGACGGCTGCGCATGCGCAGTGTGCCCTCCATTCATTTCCCCGCTCCGTTCTAGTTGTAGGTGCAGGCCCCAATGGGGGCATATCCTAGCGATATGCCCCCATTGTATGTGATGGCAAAACCCCTTTAACTTATACTGTTTATTACTGTGTTACTGCATTATATATATATATGTAGTGATATATATCCTGCTCATTATCACTGTATTTACATGGCTCTGTGGAAAGGGTTATTGAATACTGAGACTGTTAGGGCTTTGATTGAGAAGATGGTAATTTTCCACAGCTGCCATATGGTTTAAAGAAGACCATGTTTTGGAGGGAAAACCCCAGACTTGTTCACCACCAAAACCAGACAGACTGACCTTTTAAATGTCTGGTTTAAGCTCTGTTGTTATGTCTGTAAACTAGTTTTTGTCTGGAAAACCTGCAGTGTCATTGCCATTGAGTATCATCGAAGCTCTAATGTAAGTCTATGACAGATGGAAAGTGTAACATTGTATCTGTTTGTGCTTTATTTAAAGTACAAACAAAAAACCCGGACACTACTTAGAAATGACATCCATCATAATCCAAACCTCTCACTCCCATCTGCAAACTTCACTTGAGCTGCAGTAGTTCTCTGGAATGCCCTACCCTAATCAATCAGGTTAATTCATAACATCCACAGTTTTAAACGCTACCTAAAAACACATATTTTTAGGTTAGCCTTTGACCCCCCATGATCTCCTCCATTCACCATCCCACCACGCCACCCTTTAGCATCATTCATCTGAACCTGATGCATGAGTATCCACCAGAGTATAACCCCATATACTCAAAAACACTTCAGATATTGTCTGATGACTGGCTCATGCAGCATCTACACCCCTAATGTGTTAGGGTGGCCAGACCATTATACAAAACAAGCACTGGCGTAGCTATAGGGGTTGCAGCGGTCGCAGTTGCGATGGGGCCTCTAAGCTAGGGGGTCCCAGAGGGCCCCCCTTGCCAGTAGTGTTGTATATTTCCCTTTATAAGATGCAGTTCCATTATGGAAGCACTCACTAGTATGTAGGAGACTGGGAGTGAAGCACTGTACTGACGCTTGCTCTTCCCAGGCCCGTGCGGCTGTGTCCTGGCTGCCTGCAGTATCAGGATGTACAGAGTACACTCTGACCTGACGCTGCAGAAAGTCAGGTGACTGTTCAGCGTGGGTCCCGAGAAGAGAAGAGAGCCAGGACTGGGAGAGTGGTGGCAGGAGAGTAAAATGAATTTATTTATTTTACAGTCTGATCTGAGGTCTGATATGGGGGTCTGAAGGGGCTAATCAAGATCTAGAGGTCTGACTGGGGGTCTGGAGAGATCTAATGGGGGGTCTGGAGGTCTGATTTTGGGTCTGGAGGTCTAATGGGGTCTAATTGGGGTCTTATTGGGGGTCTGAAGGTGTAATGGGAGTCTGATTGGGGGTCTGGAGGTCTAATGGGGTCAGATATGGGGGTTTGGAGGTCTAGTGGGAATCTGGAGGTCTGAGGTCTACTGGGGGTCAGGAGGTCTGGTCTGAGGTCTTATATGAGGGTCTGGAGGTCTGATACGGGGGTCTGGAGGTCTAATGGGGGTCTTACATGGGGATGTGGAGGTCTAATGGGGGTATGATCTGAAGGTCTGATATGCCGGTCTGGAGGTCTGATATGGGGGTCTGGAAGTCTAATAAGGGTCTTATCTGAGGTCTAAAACTTGGCTCTGACAGAGGTCTAAAGGGGGTTTGGTCTGACATGGGGGGATTTTATATGGTGGTTTGATCTGAAAGGTAAGGGGATATTTTTTTGTACTGGTGCACAATATAAAGGGGTATTTTTGTACTGGTGCACTATCTGTGTGGTACCAGTATTTTCAGGGGGACTGTTTCTACAGGATAGTATTGGGGGCGCAGAAGGCATAGAATTGGGGGTGGCAGGATGGAGTGTTGAGAAGGTGGGAGGAGGATGGAAAAGTAGGAAACTAAGATGTCTGTTTGTTAAACTCTGCAGAGACGAGACACGGCTGAAAGAAATCATCATGGCGGTCTGGTCTGACAGGAGAAGAGGAGGAAAGAGAACATCTACATCAGAGGAGACGTCACTGTATGTAAGAGGTACATATGTGGGGCTGTATTCTCCTGTATGTTCTGTAATGCTGTATGTAATGTTTTCCAAGTATGTCTTTAAAGGGGTTGTCCGCTTTTTTTTTTCATACGAGCGCTGCCTTCTCTGCTCTGTTTACCTGCAAGGTGAACAGAGCAGAGAAAGCAGCTGTTATATGAGCACTGCCCTCTCTTCAAACAGCTGGGGGACCCCCGCCGATCTGATATTGATGACCTACTGTATCCTGCGGATAGGTCATCAGTAGTAAAAAGAGTACAACCCCTTTAACAGTAGGACTGGAGGGGATGGGTTAGGTTGAGAATTTGACATGGGGGGTACGTTTAAATTTTTGCCTCAGGCAGCAGAAAAGCTAGATGCACCCCTGCCCCTGGCCACAAAGCGCTGATGGAAGGGGGAGGGCCCAAGCTGAATTCTTGCACCAGGGCCCTAACCCTAACCCAAATCAAGCTTTTGTTACCTTTTGTCTCACCCCTATCTCCTCGTAGATTGCAAGTTCTTGCGAGCAGGGTTTCCATTCCTCATGTTTTAAATATTGACTGTTGCTATTTTATTTAAGACTATTTTTGTACATGAAGCCCTGAACTGTAAAGTGCTACGGAATATGTTGGCGCTATAGAAATAAATATTATTACTATTAGGCGCTGGACAGGGGATATGAAGACCAGAGTTAATCTTCCCTTGTACCCTAACAGGCTCCCTATCCCTGGTCTTGGCCCCTTGCGATCAGCAGCTTTCTCCAGAGAAAGTTCAATTTGCTTTTATAATAATCCATACGAAGAAGAAACTCAGGTTTGGAAGGACGAGGTTTGTACTGAGCTCTAGAGAACAATGTGAGAATGGTCACAGATTGGAACTTCTATAAACATTTCATAGATATGGAGATGAAAGTGAGCTCTCCGCTGCGTGTAATCATATTAACTGTCAGATGGCACTTCCCGCGTAAAATGATCCTGATCTGAAGATTTCCTCTCCGCTCTTACAGTTAAATAAGCTTCTCACTTCACATTTGATTGGTTATCTGATCTCTCCACTAAATTGATTAACAAGCAAGATATCAAAGAGTCCATAAATCACTACCAGATGAATTAGATTCTCAGTTAATATCTAGTCACGTCGTGGGCCTGGAGCCAATGATGCTGCTATCAGCACAGAATGGTGAAGAAACCTGATGAAACTGCTCCCATGTGGATTAAACTGCAGATTAAACACAGACCGCCCATCAGAACTGCCCCAAAACTCTGGGCTGTACCCACAGACCACCCCTCAGAGCTGCTTCATAAACCCTACCATGAGGGCCCGAACTAAACCCCCAGACCACCCCTCAGAGCTGCCCGAACACTCTAATACCATAGCACTGGCTGCACCTAAAGACCACCCTTCAGAGCGGGCCCAAGACTCTAAAACCAGAGCTAGCGCTTCACCCACAGACCAGCCCTCGGAGCTGTCTTACAACTCCTATACAGAGCACAGGCTGCACTCATAGACCACCCCTCAGAGCTGGCCCAAGACCCTAAAACAAGAGCCAGGGCTGCTCCCACAGACCATCCCTCAGAGATGGCCCAAGGCCCTAACACCAGAGCCAGGGCTGCACCCACAAACCACTCCTCAGAACTGCCCTAAGACTGTAATTCCAGAACACGGGCTGCTCCCACAGAGCATCCCCCAGAGCTGGCCCAAGACTCTAATACCAGAGCTGCACCCACAGACCCAACTACCCTAAAACTCTAGTCCTACTTCTTGAGTCAGTCTAGTTTACCCCCAGATAGGGGAAGGGTGTGCATGGGCACGTCTCTGCTGGACGTACCCATGCCAGCCAGAGCACCCCAAGTTCTTCCGGCCATGGAGGCCAAAGCTTGAAGCTAGAGATGAGCGAATTTTTCAAAAATTCGATTCGCCATTTCACAGAATTTTGGTTCGATCCAAATTTTTTTGCTGCGAATTACGTTAAAAAAAAATGCTAGTTCCTTGCTGCAGAGAGCCTTTATAGTGGTGTAGAACACTGTGCCTTGAAGTAACACGCATAGGGAGTCTGCTTTGGTAGTGAAAAAATACTGTGAGTCCATATGACATGCAGATGACAGGCGTTGCTCTTAGAATCACTGCACAACTCACTTATTTGGGCAGTCACGGGGCCACACTGATCAAATAACGCAAGTATGAACCCAGCCTTATAGGTCGATGTTAGCGCCAAGAAGAAGCGCACTTCTTTTACACCGCCGTCAGCTGATTCCACATAGATGTCTACAGAACCTGTTCTATTAAACGCTTATACAAGTAGAGCCCCCGACAGAGTGGAGAGGGGGTCAGCAGTAAGTGTGTGGTGACGTCACTGATTATTTTGCCCTTCTTCTGATCCGTCAGAATAATAACCCACAAAAAACGGATCCTGTCTGTGGAGCATCTGCCTTCCCTCGGTCAGCATTTGGTCAGTAATCCATCAGTATTGCTAATGCCAAAAAATACAGGAGTGGATCCAAAACAGAGGTGACACGTGAATGGAATATTTGCATGTCTATGTGTTTTGTACCCACTCCTGCTTTTGGCTACCAAATAACAAGTCAATTATTTGGATTTTTTGAACAGGGGAGAAAAAAAACCTGTTTATTTAACAAACAGGATATTAACACACATAAAATACAACACAGAAGCGGTAAAACCACAATATTTAACTGAGAAACTGCAAAAAAAAAAAGTGCTTCATCAACAAGAATGGATTGACGACCAATATCGGGGTGACCACGATCGAAATGCATATGGATCAAGAAATGTATGGGGTTATGTCTGATAACTGGAGGACAGTCCAGCAAACACGCCAACTCCAACTCATTCCTACAGTACAAGCTACACAATCACAGCTGGACGGTAACTGGTCGGTACAGGCAACACCAGAAAATCCTCATAAATAATCTTTAGTATGTGCAGGTTTTACAGCCGCTGTAACGGAACGGTAAGAAGCAGTATAACATGTAGTAAGCACTGCAGGGATCATGTCTAAGACATGTAAGACGTCCGGGGGGTCCCAAACATTGTGGACAAGGTCCGAGATGAGAGTTGTCCAGGTGTTCAGTGTCATTGATTGCCAGCTCCGTGATTAATCCCAGCACTCGGATTAGGTAGTTCTTACTGAGGAACTTCACATTGCGCTGTGTTGCTGATAAGTGGATTCTAGTGTCTGAAGAACTGTGAGTAAAGACATTGGAATAAATTGTCCACTTCCTCCAACGTGACCTCGTCCTTTGATTTAGGCCTCATGCACACGACAGTTGTCCGCAAATTGTGCGTCCGTCAAAAAAAACTGATGCGGCATTCATTTTTTTAGGAGGATCCGTTTTTTTCCACAGATCCTTTGTAATAAATGCCTATCCTTATCCGCAAATGTGAAAAAAGTAGGACATGCACAATTTTTTTTGCTGAAGGGAAACACACAACGGACGCGGAACATAAACGGATGAACTATCAGCATTTTTTTGCTGACCCATTGAAATAAATGGGTCCTCATCCTATCCGCAAAAAAAAAACGGAACGGAGGCCGAGAAAAACAACTGTCGTGTGCATGAGGCCTTATGAATATCATTCCATAAAGTCTTGGATACATCTGCGTGGATGGCATAAGAAATGTCCATGCGAGGTTCGACAGGCACAGAGAAAACAAGCTCTGTGGCCGACACTGATCCAAACACTTCATATCCGATCCACATCGCTGCTAGCCACGTAAGGTCCTGAGAACTGATCACCAGCTTAACGAAACAACAGTCAAAGTTTCTTTGGAACCACGTCCCTACAATAGCTGTGAGCGCCTCGGAGCCGTTACACAGGAAGAGCGGGAGGCAAGTAAATGTCTTTGGTAACACCTCCAATAAATCGTCCTCTGTGTACGTCTCACAGAACCAACTTGTCCACACAATCCGGTCCTCTGTGCTTGCCTTGGTGAGTGGAGGCTTGGATGAAATCTGTATGAGCACAGCCAGTTGCTCTCTGTTCTTTCCTTTGAGTCCAGGTAGACAGGAAAATTTGGCTTTTAGGTAAAACTCTGAGCCCACTTCAATGGCAAGACCCTTCTGCTTCTCAGCAGCTACGTGGGCAGACAGGTGCTTGGAATACTCTTTCAGTCTGGTATATGAGAAATTATACATCAGTGTCACGCTGTACAGAGTCCATTGTTTTTGAAGGAGCAAAGCAGCCTGTGCCGGATCCAGTTTCCTACAAGGGGGTGCAATGCAGGATTTTTCTTTCAGACAAGCTTCGCAATGCAGACCTGCAGAGGTCAAACTTCCAGGAGGATACCTCAGGCTGTAAAAATGCCTGCTCCTTCATGCCGATGACCTACTTCTGGGGGTTAACACCCCATCGGTTGTTGTTTGCATATCCTTGCGATAAATTATGTTCCTGTTCACTGACTGTAAACAGAGATCTTGACAGACAAATGTATAAAAAACTCTACCGCCATCTTTCTAGGCGCCACGTCTTAAGTTCCCTGACCAGCCAGATTTACCAGCATCTGTTCCAGGACATGAAGCAGTGAAATTACATCGTTAATCCCGTAGTCCTAGCGACTGACAAATAAAGTGGCCTCCTCTAAGGGCCTGAGCAAACAGCAGGTGTCACGCATGAGCTGCCACTGACTGACATCAAAGTTATACAGGGGACTACTACTGTCCCCTTGGATCATAAAGAAATCGTTGATGGCCTTTCTCTGTTGGTATAGTCGGTCCAACATATGGAGGGTGGAATTCCAATGGGTGGAAATGTCGCATATCAGCCTATGTTGGGGGATGCCATTCTGCCGCTGCAGCTCAAGGAGGGTGTGCTTTGTGGTGTACGAGTGGCTGAAGTGCATGCAAAGTTTCCTGTCCATTTTTAGGATGTCTTGCAGATGGGTGTAAGACTTCAGGAACTGCTTGACAACCAGATTGAACACGTGTGCCATGCAGGTCACATGGCTCAGCCCTCCTTGATGCAGTGCCGACACCATGTTATTCCCGTTTTCAGTCACCATGGTTCTGATTTTGAGTTGTCGCGCAGAAAGCCAGGATTTGATTAGTGCAGTTCCTCCCCTGTGTGACTCCGTTCACCCAGGCAAACCAGGTACAGAACAGCGTGAGTGATGAGAGGGGTCGCATATGACTTGCATGGACTACATGCCTCCAACATAATTCTTGGATTTCTACATGAAAATTATGTATTTGGTGTAAATTACGCAAGGGGCATAGTTGGAGACATTGACTTCACAAGAGATACAGAGCAGCAGAGTTTGCTTTGAAATAAAAAATGTCACCACTGTGTAATTCGGCCCATACAGCAAAAGGAGGTGTACAGTCACCCATCAATTTTCACAAAAAAAGAACGTTTCACATAACAAATTTCACCACTGCGTAATTCGTCCCATACCGCAAAAGGAATTATACAATTGCAGCTTCCCACTCAGAACACGTGGGAACTGCAAAATCACTGTAAAACTGCATTATTGCATTGCATGTTATTTGCATTATATCACCTGTTGTATCCCTGTTCATAGGCTGGCTAGGTGTAATTTATACATCCCACCACTAGATGGAGATAGCACTACTCTGGGATATCCAGCCCAGCTCAGGTCTGATCTGTGGGTCAGTTGGTTGTTAAGTTTGAGAGAGTGCAGATCAAGCACCAAGCTGTTAGAAAGAAGCCTAGCCAAGAAAGGGACAAAGAAAGGAAAGACTAAAATACAAAGGATAAAAGCCATTAACCAGGCATCAAAGACCTTTGGGAATCCAGGTGAAGGATACTTTAGCCTCAGGCAACCTCACCAAATAACTCTGGTTTACAAGGGACCTGAAGCAAAGTCACCTACCAGAAATACTTATTCAGAACCACAGCCTGAGTCAAAACCCAGCCAAACCTATTAACAGTGGATCAACAGAATTCCTCTAAGAACAATAGACTGTATTCTGTCTGGATGTATATGCCGCAACTGGAACCAACATCAATAAAAGTTGTGAGTTATATCCTACCACTTTCTACTTCATTCTTCAATTTAATTACAACTGGTTGTACCACCATTAACGGTACTATCGTCACAACAAATAACACTAAGGGACCCAGCCGCCACAAGCACCCTAAACACCACTGCCATCAAGAGCACCTCAACCTGTAACGGGGTGCCGAAGGCGCACTCGGTCTCCCATCAGCCGCAGACCTGCTGCTTAGCTTTGGGAGCGAGGATCTGTGTTTGACCTCGTTCCCAGGGCGGCTTTGCTAGCTGGGAGGCTCCCTGCTCCTAGGTCTGCCTTGAGCGCCGAGCTGATCCCTCGGTGCTCGACTGGTCGGTCTGTCGGTCATGTGACGCTGGCCACGTCACATGACCCCACTGTAAATACAGGCAGCCTGCTGGCCACAGGTTGCCTGTTAATTTAGGTTCCTGGCGTTTGTTGGATACCTGTATACTTACCTGATCCTGTTCCCTGACGATCCTTTGCCTGCACCTCCTGTACTGCGCATCCCTCCTGGTATTTTGACCTCGGCTTCCACCTGAATATTCTTTGCGGACTCCTTTGGTACTTCTAGACTCTCCTGGTATTTATGACACCGGCTTCTCCTGACCATTCTTTGCTTATCCCTCTGTACTGCGTTGTCCTCTTGGTTTTGACCCGGTCCGTTCACTATCCGTTATTTGTCTTGTCTGTCCTTCCCGCACGTATCCTTAGTTAGGGACTGCCGTCCAGTTGTCCCCTGTCATCAGGACTCGTGAGGCAAGTAGGCAGGGCCAGGGGTGAGGGTGGAGCGCAGTGGTCACTATCCTCCCCCCTGTGTGTGTGTGTACGTGACCGTTACAGATTAACAGGCCCAACCACTGTATAATGAATACTCTGGTGACCCTGACTGACCATGTCTCTAATCTGATGCAGATGGTGCAGGAGCTAGGGGAAAAACTCTGTTCTTTTGAGTTAGGGCAAGGTTCTTCCACTCCTCAGGCCTCCAGTCCGCATTTTGAGCCCCAGATTAAGCTCCCAGAACCCTTTTCTGGAGACCGGAAGAAGTTTCTCTCTTTTAAGGAGAGTTGCAGACTTTACTTCCGTTTGCGCCCCGTGTCCTCTGGCCCCGAGAGTCAACGCGTGGGCATTATCATTTCCCGACTACAGGGTGATCCCCAGGACTGGGGGTTCTCTTTACCTGCTGGCGCCAGTTGTTTAACTTCTGTGGAGGGGTTCTTTCAGGCCCTGGGTACCCTCTATGATGAACCAGACAGGGCTCTGGTAGCCGAGACGGCTCTAAAGGCACTGGTTCAGGGGAATCTACCTGCGGAGGATTATTGCACCCAATTCAGAAGGTGGTGTGTCCCCTCAGGATGGAACGAACCAAGCCCTGAAGAGTCAGTTCAGGTCAGGTCTGTCTGATTATTTTTAAGGATCTTCTGGTCAGTTATCAACTTCCAAAGACCTTAGAGGAGATGATGACCCTTGTTGTCCGACTTGACCGACGGGTTAGAGAGAGAGACGACAGGAATGACAGTTCTCTTCCCAGATGGTGGTCAAGCCAGAGGTCTATCCCAGAGACAACGCTGAGGTCTTCACCGAGGAACCCATGCAGGTTGGCATGACCAGAGGGAATCTTCGCCGCAGACGTGGAGAATGCTTTTACTGTGGAAATCCTGACCATTGGATCAACCAGTGTCCTAAGAAGGTCTACTCTGTCAAGTCTCCTAAGGCAAGGCAACCTAAAGACCAGGTACACCCTGATTTTTCTAAATGTAAGCTTTTGGTACCCATTACGATTTCTCTGGGGGTAAATAAATGGCTGGGTAAGGCCTTTAATGATTCTGGCTCAGCGGCCAGCTTTATTGACTCTGAGTACGCTGTAAGATTGGGTATTCCAATGTTTGCTTTACCAACTCCTATTCATGTCATGGCTATTTGGTGGCTTATTGGTAGTACGGTGAGCTCATGTACCTCAGAGATTTCTCTAACCGTGGGTGTGTGCCACTCAGAGAGATGTTCCCTTTTAGTCCTGGAGAACCTACCGGTTGAGGTGGTACTAGGGTTGCCTTGGCTCCGACTACATAACCCCACTATAGATTGGTCCAAGGGCAAGTTGGTGAGATGGGGGCCTAAGTGTGACTCGTGCTTGTCCGTGGTACAGGCTGGGGTCTCAGTAAAGTCTGATACTTTACCCACTGTTGTTAGGGAATATTCTGATGTATTCTCATCACCAACCCCGGAGGTTCTACCCCCCCACAGACCTTATGATTGTACTATAGAGCTAGTAGAGGGGGCCAAGTTTCCTAAGGGGCGAATTTATAATCTTTCTAAGCCCGAACGCAAGGCCATGGAAGATTATATTAAGGAGAGCCTTGGTAACGGGCATATTAGACCTTCTGTTTCTCCTATGGGGGCGGGGGTTTTCTTCGTTAAGAAAAAAGATGGTGGTCTTAGGCCATGTATCGATTAGCGGAGATTAAATAAAATCACTGTCCAGAATAGATACTCCCTCCCATTGATTCCGGATTTATTTAACCAGGTTCTGAGGGCAACCTGGTTTTCCAAGATTGACCTGAAAGGGGCATACAATCTAATCAAAATCAAGGAGGGAGACGAATGGAAGACGGCGTTCAATACTCCGGCAGGACACTTTGAATATCAGGTGATGCCTTTTGGACTCAGCAATGCCCCAGCTTTATGAATGACATTCTTAGGGAGTTCTTAGGTAAATTTGTTATTGTCTATCTTGACGACATTTTGATATTCTCTCCTGACTTCGAATCCCATGTGTCTCATGTTAAACAAGTATTAGAGGTGTTGAGGGAGAATCAGCTATCCGCTAAGCAAGAGAAATGTGTCTTTGGTGTACAGGAGATTCTGTTTCTAGGGCATGTTCTGACTCTTCACTCCTTCAAGATGGATCCTGGTAAGGTACTAGCAATTAAGGAATGGGTAAGACCTTCATCCTTAAAGGCCTTACAACGGTTCTTAGGTTTCGCCAATTACTATCGTAAATTTATTATGAATTTTTCTGTAATTGCTAAACCGTTGACCGACCTTACTAAGAAAGGGGCGGATTTGGAGAATTGGTCTACTGAGGCCATTTCTTCATTTGAAAAATTAAAAAAGGCATTCAGTAGCGCTCCTATTCTGATCCAGCCTGATCAGGAGAGACCTTTTATTGTGGAAGTGGATGCGTCCGAGGACGGCGCAGGAGCAGTCCTTTCACAAGGTCCTGCTAGCCTCACTAAGGCTACTTTCACACTAGCGTTCGGGGCTCCGCTTGTGAGTTCCGTTTGAAGGCTCTCACAAGCGGCCCCGAACGGATCCGTACTGCCCTAATGCATTCTGAGTGGACGCGGATCCGCTCAGAATGCATCAGTCTGGCAGCGTTCAGCCTCCGCTCCGCTCCGCAGGCGGACACCTGAACGCAGCTTGCAGCGTTCGGGTGTCCGCCTGGCCGTGCGGAGGCAAACGGATCCGTCCAGACTTACAATGTAAGTCAATGGGGACGGATCCGTTTGAAGATGACACAGTATGGCTCAATTTTCAAACGGATCCGTCCCCCATTGACTTTCAATGTAAAGTCAAAACGGATCCGTTTGCATTATCATGAACAAAAAAAAAAATTTTTTTTTTTTTGTTCATGGTTATGCAAACGGATCCGTTCTGAACGGATGCAAGCGTTTGCATTCTAGGAGCGGATCCGTCTGTGCAGACACCAGACGGATCCGCTCCTAACGCAAGTGTGAAAGTAGCCTAACCTGAGACCGTGTGCCTTCTTCTCCAGGAAATTTTCTCCCACGGAGAGCAACTACGACATAGGAAATAGGGAGCTGCTGGCCATTAAATTGGCATTTGAGGAGTGGAGGCATTTTCTGGAGGGGGCAAGGCCGATAGGAGACGTTCAAGGGGGGTGAATTTTCAGGTTGGGGATAAGGTATGGTTGTCCTCCAAGAATCTCTCTCTTAAGGTAGATTCTAAAAAGTTTGCTCCTTATTTTATTGGACCATATAAGATCACGGAGGTGATTAACCCGGTATCATTTAGGTTGGAGCTGCCCGAGTCATTCCACATTCATAATGTGTTCCATAAATCTCTACTTAAAAAATATTTTGAACCGGTAGTACCATCGAAAGCCTCGCCTCTGTCGGTTCTTGTTAATGATGCTGTCGAGTATGTGGTGTCTAAAATAGTGGATGTCAGGAAGGTGCGTAATTCCTTGCAGTACCTGATTCACTGGAAGGGTTATGGAAATGAAGAGAGATCTTGGGTACCTGCCAGGGAGGTTCATGCTCCTAGACTTGTTTGGAGTCTTGGGTCCGGTGGCCCCTCGTAAAAAGGGGGGTACTGTAACGGGGTGCTGAAGGCGCACTCGGTCTCCCATCAGTCGCAGACCTGCTGCTTAGCTTCGGGAGCGAGGATCTGTGTTTGACCTCGTTCCCAGGGAGGCTTTGCTAGCTGGGAGGCTCCCTGCTCCTAGGTCTGCCTTAAGCGCTGAGCTGATCACTCGGTGCTCGACTGGTCAGTCTGTTGGTCATGTGACGCTGGCCACGTCACATGACCCTCACTCCCCACTATAAATACAGGCAGCCTGCTGGCCACAGGTTGCCTGTTAATTTAGGTTCCTGGCGTTTGTTGGATACCTGTATACTTACCTGATCCTGTTCCCTGACGATCCTTTGCCTGCTCCTCCCGTACTGCGCATCCCTCCTGGTATTTTGACCTCGGCTTCCCCTTGACTATTCTTTGCGGACTCCTTTGGTACTTCTGGACTCTCCTGGTATTTATGACACCGGCTTCTCCTGACCATTCTTTGCTTATCCCTCTGTGCGTTGTCCACGTATCCATAGTTAGGGACTGCCGTCCAGTTGTCCCCTGTCATCAGGACTCGTGAGGCAAGTAGGCAGGGCCAGGGGTGAGGGTGGAGGGCAGTGGTCACTATCCTCCCCCCTGTGTGTGTGTGTACGTGACCGTTACACAACCTCCATCTAGACTGGTGCTTCCCTACCACAGAGTGTGCCCCGGAGGATTTCGTGCTGTCTTTCTCAACACTGTGCTGGCGGCCCAGGGAGGCTTTCTGCTAACCGTGAGTAAACCGATGAACTGTGTTATTATTTGGCCCCTCATCGGCCCACCGTGCACCTCACGTGTTGCCCCTGTGGTACTGGCTGGCTGCATATCTTTATTGGCGTCACAAACAGGATATTAATCCCTGCGCCTTATTTGAAAGACTGTCGCAGGAGAATAAGCCCCTTTGCTCCATTGAGAGACTTTTACTTATTGCACGCTGTATTGGGCCACAGAACGGTTTAAACTGCTTGGAAATTGTATGGAAGTGTTCTACCAGTCATCAGCATAAAAATGTCAGTGTTAAAAGTGAGAAAAGCAGACAGGTGTGTGTCACTAAAACGGCTTGCTGTCATTGAATAGACTGTTTCTATGCATTTAAGATGGCCGCCGGAGGCCTTCTTGTTTGAAAATATACTGCGCCATCACTGTGGATAAGTTAGTGACACCCCCTGAAGAGCGGGAAAACCTAGTGCCGCCCATTTATGTAAAATTGTCCAGCAGCCCGTCCTACCTTTACTGTATCAATTCTGAGAGGCCGATCCTCTATGCAAACGCAGCGCCGCCTCTTCTGTTTGTAGCCACATCAAAGAGAGACGCCGCGCACGGGAGGAGAGTGTGACGTGCGCATACTAAAAAAATCGCGAGATTTTACATGCAAACTAACAGAGAGGATCGCATTGCTTGCCGTAATCGCGACCTGTGAGTACTCCGATTTGCCCCTACTAATCATAAGGAGCATCGATAGCCATAAACACTGTATTCAGCCGGCACCAAGTTTCTTAAAGGGCAATACACCCGCAAGATAGCGGTTGCCCATAGCAACATTGCGCAAGAAAAAAAAAGTGTCTACAGCCACAGTTAACTTACCTAACCATAATTAACCTGCTATTACCATGTCTGTGCAGGAAGATAACGTGCAGCCTGACCTCCGTGGACCCCCTGCGGCAGCGCAGCTGGTCCCAGCGCAATACCAACTGCTGCAGCACCAAGCTTAATGCCTTTAACCATGCTTTATTATTTTGGGGCCCCCTGGTTCCCACAATATTCTGGAGAAGTTCATACTTTAAGGGACTTTAAAGAGAAAATTCTTGCTGTACCCTGTATCCCCAGAACAACAGATGGAGATTCTCCTTGCGCAATTGGAAGGAGCTGCTCTCAGAGAAGTGAAATCCTGGCCAAGTTCAGAGACAAGGACACTGGAGCAGATATTTGAACGTCTCTACACCACCTTTGAACCCAGAACCGTGTCAGAGGTCAAGATGAGGTTCTTCAGTAAGAAACAGCAATCGGGTGAGTCACTCAGAGACTTTGCATTATCTTTACAGGAAGCCCTTAGAGCTGTTGTCCAAGTAGACCCCGTGAGGCAGAGAATCAGGATAAAACCCTGAAAGAGCAATTTATTGAAGGCGTCAATACAGACAATTTAAAGAGCCAGCTAAGAATGTTAGCCGCCCAGCATCCAAGTGCTGATTTCTTAGACTTTAAAGAATTAGCTATCAGTATACTGGGAAAAAGTTCACCAACAGAACCCGTTGGATCCGCTGTAGTGCCAGTAACACAGCTGGTCACCCCTGTAAAACCTTTACCTGTCGTCAGTCAGGCAACCCAAGACCCAATTCCTGACACAGTTAATGCCCTTACTGAGCAAGTCCAATTCCTGACTAAAAGTCTGGAGAAAGTCCACCAAAAGTTGGAACAGTGGGAAAAACCATTATTGCTGGAGGATGAGAAACCTGTGTCCAGAAGGCTCTTCTCTCCTGACTATAAAGACACTTATTCCAGAAATTCGAGTGGACGTCCTCCTGACCGCACTAGTACCCCTAAGTGGCCTATCTGCACATACTGTCACAAGCCAGGCCATACTGAAGCAACCTGCTGGCAGTTAAACGGGCGACCCCCGAGGCCAAGGACCACCCCTCGGGAGGTAAATCAATAGGTCCAGAAGATCCCTATTGGATGCCAAGATATGTAGGATCCTGTCTAGAAGTGACACTTCAAATAAGTTCCTTTGGTTGCCCTAGTTGACACAGGATTCCAAGTCACTACCATTCAACAAACAGCATTTGAAAAATTATGGGACCAAAATCAGCTTACCCAGCCCTCAGAATCCTGGCTGAGTCTCATAGCCAGTAACGACAAACCTGTACCAATACTTGGTTATTGGGAACCTACCATTCAAGTAGGAGGAACTACACTATCCCAACAAGGCATTATTGTGGTACAAGTCAGAGAAAATAACAACAACCCTCCAATAGTCCTAGGAATGAATGTCCTCAGGAACTGTTATGTTGAGATGCTGGAAGCCTTGCACCAGTCAGTGCCTACTGCCTCTTCTGCTTCTAAGAAGGTGATCCAACAAACCATTCATGTACTAAATACGCAACAGAGATTCGCCAACGAAAAAGGAGAAATCTGCTGTGTCCGCATCCGAGATAATCAACCTGTGATTCTCAAACCCTCTTGTGGTGCCGAGCTGTAGTCGGAATTCAAGGTCACGACTACCAAGCCCTGGTAGAGCCGGTTGTTTTGGAAGACTATCCCCTAGAACTACGCCAGAACACCAATTGGAGGGAGTACTGAAAGTCGTGAAGGAGCATCACTGTGTCTTCAGTAAGCATTCTACAGACTATGGGGAAGTAGATATCATAAAGCACTCCATCCCTACAGGTTCACACCCACCGATCAAGGAAAGGTTTCGGCCTATACCACCAACTATGTACCAATCCGTAAAGCAAATGATCCAGGAGATAAAAGACTCCAATATCATCAAAGACAGCCATAGCCCATGGGCTGCACCACTAGTCCTTGTCCGGAAAAAAGACGGCAACATCAGATTCTGTGTGGACTACAGAAAAATCTATCAAATCACTCACAAGGATGCTTATCCTTTACCACGCATAGAGGAATCCTTGACAGCTTTAGGATCTTCAGCCTACTTTTCTACTCTTGATTTAACCAGTGGATACTGGCAAGTACCAATGGCACCTGAAGATCGTGAGAAGACTGCATTTACCACCCCATGGGCCTATTTGAGTTCAACTGCATGCCTTTTGGACTTTGTAATGTGCCTGGAACTTTTCAAAGATTAATGGAGCGTTGTCTGGGCCACAAAATGTTTGAAACTGTCATTTTGTACTTAGACGATGTCATCATCTACTCCAAATCTTATGAAGATCACTTGAAACATCTGGCCGAAGTTTTTCAAGTCCTCATTAAACATGGACTCTAAGTCAAACCATCTAAGTGTTATCTACTGAAGCCGGAAGTCAAATACTTAGGGCATATTGTCAGCTCTGAAGGTGCTAAACCGGATCCAGAGAAGATAGCCGCAGTCCGAAATTGGCCTACTCCTACTACGGTGAAAGAAGTGAGAAGTTTTCTCAGTTTCGCAGGATACTACAGACGCTTTATTCCACATTTTGCCCAAATTGCAAAACCAATATTAGAACTTCTGAGAGGACATCCTAAAAGGTATCAGAAATCTCCAATACCAGTTGAATGGAACACCGAAAGAGAAATTGCCTTCCAGCTCCTGAAGAAGAAGTTAACAGAGCCACCAATCTTAGACTATCCGGATTACCAACAGCCATTTCATCTTTACACAGATGTCAGTAAGAAAGGCCTGGGAGCTGTTTTGTCGCAAATACAATAAGGTAAAGAAAGTCATTTCCTACGCTAGTAGATCTCTTAAAGGTACTGAAAGGAACAACCAAAACCATAGTTCCTTCAAATTGGAATTCCTCGCACTTGTGTGGGCTGTTACAGAGAAATGTAAAGATTACCTTGCCACAACACCATTCGTGGCCTTCACAGATAACAACCCGCTAGCGCATCTTAACACCGCCAAGTTGGGAGCTTTAGAACAAAGATGGGCCTCACACCTTGCTAACTACAATTTCACAGTGAAATACAGAACAGGAAGAGCAAATGAAAATGCAGATGCATTATCCCATCTGCCAACCCAAGAAGACCCCACTACACAAGAAGATGTTTGGGAAGAGGTAGAAATGCCATCCTTTTATAACAATTTTGCCCACCAAGACATTATCACTATCAAAGGGAAAAAGGTCCTTAACCTTCAACAACAAGTGGATCCAAAATCCCAAGTGGACAAAGAAAGATGGATCAAACTGCAAAATAAAAGCAGAGTGTTGGGTGAACTGCAAGATTTCTTCACCAGCGGAAGAACACCAGAAAGAATCCGCAGGAGGAATGCTGATACAGAATTGTCAAAACTATGGAGACACAGAAAACACCTCTTTCTACAGAAGGGCCTACTACTAAGAAGGACCTTAGAGCCAATTACCTGGGATCGTCTGTATCAAATCTTAATACCACGCCGAGATGCAAGAATAATTCTTGAGATGTACCATGATCAATCAGGACACTTTGGCGTGCAGAAAACAGAAACCACCATCCGTAGAAGATTCTACTGGATCGGGATGAGAGGAGACATTGAAAAGTGGTGTTGAGAGTGTTCCGCCTGTGCTGTTGGAAGAAACGAAAAACATGACCAAAAAGCACCCTTACATCCCATTGTAAGCCGAACACCGATAGAAATAGTTGCAATTGACCATGTGAAGCTGGAACCAAGTCGCTCAGGTTACACATATGCTATGACCATCATTGATCATTACACTAAATTTGTTGTAGCCGTGCCTGTCAAAGACTTGAACGCCAAAACAACTGCAGATGCTTTCTGGAAACATTTCTTGTTGCCATATGGATGCCCAGAAAGAATCCTTACAGATCAGGGATCTGCCTTTGAGTCAAAACTCTTCAAAGAACTGTGTACCTTTCACAACTGTCAGAAAATTAGGACCACAGCATACCATCCCCAAGGGAATGGGCTTTGTGAAAAAATGAACCAAACTTTAATTGAGATGTCAAGAGCGGTACCACCTGCTACAAGAAATGATTGGCCTACTCTACTGCCTCAATTGATGTACACCTACAATAACACGATTCATTGTTTTACTGGGTATGCACCCTATTATCTTATGTTTGGCCGACAAGGTACACTACCTGCTGATCATACTTTGGGCGTACAAGTGCCTGATGCAATCAACCCACTACCAAAAACTGATTGGGTGCGTGAGCACCAAAGACATTTGATTGATGCACAATAAATTGTTCAACAACGCATGGAACATGCTCATGAAAAACAACAGAAAGAATATAATCAATCTGCCAGAGCAGAACCTCTCAAAATTGGTGATCGTGTGTGGTTAAAAAATAACCATCGTACCAGTAAATTAGATAGCAAATGGGAGAGAGAACTTTACACCATTAACGCTATTCTCAATCCAGAGACTGATACTTATGAGATTACCCAAGATGACAAGTCACGTGTAGTGCATCGAAATAGCCTTAAATTGTGTCTCAAGGAAGATACTCAAGTAGAAACTCTTCAAGAAGCAGCTGTTCAAGAGGAAATTCAATCCGTAGAACCAGAGCCTGTAAAATTATCGGATTCAGAGAACCAATACAGTCTTTTGGAAAAATGTTATTAGACTCTGATCCTTTACAATGGTTCTTAACTCCCTGGCTCAATATCTTAGTGCCTGCTAAGACCAACACAATCGCACTTCAACCAGAAGTTGTATCTACTACAGCTCAGAAAACACCAAGTTCCCTTGAAACAAGGCGTGTAGATTCTCAGCCGCTTTGTAGATCCGACAGGATTGCAAGAGGACAACCACCTGTCCGTTATAGGGATTTCCTGCCCCAGCAGCCGAGAAGACAACTTCCAGCTCTACCGCTTCATCGTTGATGTACATCCTTACCTTGTCTGGAGTTCCAGAATTCAAGAAAGAGACTAATCTACGTTTATTATGTTCTATTTCCTTAACCACCTCCCGTCTGCCCATAGACTAACAACGTCCGGGAGGTGGTTCTCTATTTCTGAATGGACGTTCCTGAACATCCAAAAATAAAGTGTTAAAAAAAATAAAAAATTTAAAAATAGAAAAAATTAAATAGACATATTTGGTATTGCCGCGTCTGTGATGGTCGGCTCTATAAATATATCACATGATCGACCCAGTCCGATAAACACTAATTTTTTTTTAAGAATAACTGTCAAAAAAAGCAATTTTTGTCACCTTACACCACAAAAAGTGCAACACCAAGTGATCAAAAAGGCGTATGTCCCACAAAATGGTACCAATAATATTCAAAAATGCTATTATTGTATTAAAGTGAAATAAAATAAAAAAAAGTATACATATTAGGTATTGCCATGTCCGTAACAACCAGCTCTATAAAAATATCACATGACCTAACCCTTCGGGTGAAGACCGTAAAAAACTAAATAATAATGTGTCAAAACAAGCAATTTCTGTCACCTTACATCACAAAAAGTGCAACACCAAGTGATCAAAAAGGCGTATGTCCCACAAAATGGTATCAATAAAACCGTCACCTCATCCCGCAAAAAATGAGCCCCTACATAAGAAAATCTCTCAAAAAACTTTAGCTCTCAGGACATGGACACATTAAAACAGAATTTTTTAGTTTCAAAAATGCTATTATTGTGTAAAACTTAAATAAATAAGAAAAAGTATACATATTAGGTATCGCCACATCCGTAACGATCTTCTCTATGAAAATATCACTTGACCGAACCCCTCAGGTGAACGCTGTAAAAATAAATAAATAAAAACTGTGCTAAAACAACCAATTTTTTGGTCACCTTGCCCTATAAAGTGTTATAATGAATGATCAAAAAATCATATGTACCCAAAAATAGTACCAATAAAACTGGCACCTTCTCCCCTAGTTTCCAAAATGGGGTCACTTCTTGGGAGTTTCTACTGTAAGGGTGCATCAGGGGGGCTTCAAATGGGACATGGCATCTAAAAACCATGTGGAGTTCCTTTTCTTCTGCGCCCTGCCGTGGGCCCATACAGCAGTTTATGACCACTTGTGGGGTGTTTCTGTAAACCGCAGAATCTGGGTAATAAATATTGAGTTTTGTTTGGCTGTTAACCCTCGATGTGTTAAAGAAAAAATTGGATTAAAATGTAAAATCTGCCAAAAAAGTAAAATTAAAAAATTTGATCTCTATTTTCCTTTAATTCTTGTGGAACGCCTAAAGGGTTAACAAAGATTGTAAAATCGGTTTTAAGTAACTTGAGGGGTGTAGTTTCTAAAATAGGGTGATTTATGGGGGTATCCACTATGTAGGCCCCACAAAGTGACTTCAGACCTGAACTGGTCCTTAAAAAGTGGGTTTTGACAATTTTCTTAAAAATTTGAAGAATTGCTTCTAAACTTCTAAGCCTTCTAACGTCCTAAAAAAATAAAATGACATTTCTAAAATGATGCTAACATAAAGTAGACATATGGGGAATGTTAAGTAATAAATATTTTATGAGGTATCAATTTTTGTTTTGAAAGCAGAGAAATTGAAATTTAGAAAATTGCAAATTTTTCAAAATTTCGGGTAAATTTGGGATTTTTTCATAAATAAAGGTGAAATATATTGACTCAAATTTATGACTATCATGAAGTACAATGTGTCACAAGAAAACAATCTCTGAATGACTTGGATAAGAAAAGGTGTTCCAAAGTAATTACCACATAAAGTGAGATGTCAGATTTGCAAAATTAGGCCTGGTCAGGAAGGGGGCAAATGGCCCAGATGGGAAGTGGTTAAAGGACTTTTTAAGGGACTATTTACCTTTTATCTGTTTTGCAACATTCAAGCCTGCACCCGGAGATAGACTTTCACGCACCTGAGCCTCCGTGATATACTATTTTCACATTTTCCTGTGCCCAGGGAACGGACTCATACCCTGTGAGCCTCCTGATATGTTATTTTTGTTTTTCCTTTTTCCACCTCATTATGGACTATCCTGGGTTTTCCAATACATCACCAGTCTTCAGAGGAAAAATTACAACCCCATTTGTCACCTTTTGTCACATTTCGTTGTTGCCTGAGATATGTTTGCCTAACCCATTTTACTTACAGGTATAAGAAGTACAAGAATGAGGTTATGGTATTATTTCCTATGCATGCATGCTTTTCCCTTTTTTTATATCTTACAGGAAGATACAACATCGAGTCAAGAATGTGTCGAGGTCGACTCATGTTTTACCGTGGGGGTATGCAGCGTCCCACTCAGGAAACGTGGGAACTGCAAAATCACTGTAAAACTGCATTATTGCATTGCGTATTATTTGCATTATCATTATTGTTCATAGGCTGGCTAGGTGTAATTTATACATCCCACCACTAGATGGGGATAGCACTACTCTGGGATATCCAGCCCAGCTCAGGTCTGAACTGTGGGTCAGTTGGTTGTTAAGTTTGAGAGAGTGCAGATCAAGCACCAAGCTGTTAGATAGAAGGGTTCGAAATAGGTGACACCTGGGAGAAAGAAATGAGATGACAAAGTGAAACCAAAACAAAGAACATCATGCAAGAGGTAGAAATGGACATCTGTCAGACCTTCTCACAGAAGTGGCGGTGACAGTAACATGTCCACCATTTTGTGTTTGTACCGGGGGTCTAAGTATGTTGCCACCCAGTACTGGTCCTTTGCCTTTATGCTTTCTATAAGGGGGTCCCTCTTCAAACTCTGGAGCATGAAGGCCCCCTTTTGCACTGAATTGGAAGCAGTTGAGCACCCTTGCTCCTGCTCATCACCCAGGAGAATGTTATCCTCGGTCTCCTCCCCCCATCCACGGACAACACCAGGGATCCCCGAAAAATTTAACCCCTTAACGCAAATCGCCGTACATGTACGGCGGGGGATGAATTGCCAGAATGCATTCCGCCGTACATGTGTATTGTAATGCATTGCTGAGAGGATCATACCCCCAAAAGTTGAAGTCCCAGAGTGGGACAGAAATAAAGTTTAAAAAAAAGTTTAAAAAAGTGTTTTGAATAAAAAAAAATAAAAGTTTCAAGTAAAAAAAAAAAAAACGCCCCTTTCCCCTGATTTTCTAATAAAAAATTGAAAAAGAAAAACCGCACATATTAGGTATTGCCGTGTCGGTAACGAACGGCTTTATAAATATATCACATGATCCACCCCGTCCGATAGACACCATAAAAAATAAATAAAAAAACTGTCAAAAAAGCCATGTTTTTGTCACCATACATCACAAAAGTGTAATAGCAAGTGATCAAAAAGTGATATAGACCCCAAATTTGTACCAATCAAACCGTCATCTCATCCCACAAAAAATGAGATCCTAACTAAAATAATCGCCCAAAAACTGAAAAAAACTATGGCTCTCAGAATATGGAGACACTAAAACATGATTTTTTTTTGTTTCAAAAATATTATTGTGTAAAACTCACTTAAATAAAAAAAAAAGTATAGGTATTGCCGTGTCCGTAATAACCTGCTCTATAAAAATATCACATGACCTAACCCCTCAGGTGAATACCGTAAAAAAAAAGAAATAGAAACGATGTAAGAAAAGCTATTTTTTGTCACCTTAGATCACAAAAAGTGTAATAGCAAGCGATCAAAAAGTCATACGCACCCCAAAATAGTGCCAATCAAACCTTCATCTCATCCCGCAAAAATCATACCCTACCCGAAGTAATCGCCCAAAAACTGAAAAAACGATGGCTCTCAGACTATTGAGACACTAAAACATGTTTTTTTTTGTTTCAAAAATGAAATCATTGTGTAAAACTTACATAAATAAAAAAAAGTATACATATTAGGTATTGCCGCGTCCGTAATAACCTGCTCTATAAAAATATCACATGACCTAACCTCTCAGGTGAATACCGTAAAAAATAATATAAAACGGTGTAAAAAAATCGTCATCAAACCGACTTCTCATCCCCCAAAAAATTAGCCCCTACACAAGACAGTCGCCCAAAAAATTAATAAATCTATGGCTTTCAGATTGTGGAGACACTAAAGAATCATTTTTTTTTTTTAAATGCTTTGTTATGTAAAACTGAAACAAACAACCAAAAAATATTTGGTATTGTCGCGAACGTGACAACCTGCTCTATAAAAATACCACATGATCTAACCTGTCAGATGAATGTTGTAAATAACAAAAAAATAAAAACGGTGCCAAAACAGCTATTTCTTGTTACCTTGTCTCACAAAAAGTATAATATAGAGCAACCAAAAATCATATGTACCCTAAAATAGTACCAACAAAACTGCCACCCTATCCTGTAGTTTCTAAAATGGGGTCACTTTTTTGGAGTTTATACTCTAGGGGTGCATCAGGGTGGCTTCAAATGGGACATGGTGTCAAAAAAACAGTCCAGCAAAATCTGCCTTCCAAAAACTGTATGGCATTACTGTCCATGTGCCCTGCCGTGTGCCTGTACAGCAGTTTACGACCACATATGAGGTGTTTCTGTAAACTACAGAATCAGAGCCATAAATATTGAGTTTTGTTTGGCTGTTAACCCTTGCTTTGTAACTGGAAAAAAATTATTAAAATGGAAAATCTGCCAAAAAAGTTACATTTTGAAATGTTATCTCTATTTTCCATTAATTCTTGTGGAACACCTAAAGGGTTAACAAATTTAGTAAAATCAGTTTTGAATACCTTGAGGGGTGTAGTTTTTAAAATGGGGTCATTTTTGGGTGGTTTCTATTATGTAAGCCTCACAAAGTGATTTCAGACCTGAACTGGTCCTGAAAATGTGGGTTTTAGGGTTAGGGTTTAGGGTTAGGGTTTTCATTTAAAGATTTGCTTCTAAACTTCTAAGCCTTGTAACATCCCCAAAAAATAAAATGGCATTCACAAAATGATCCAAACATGAAGTAGACATATGGTGAATGTAAATGAATAACTATTTTTGTAGGTATTACTATGTATTATATAAGGATCGACCGATTATCGGTTTTACCGATATTATGGGCCAATATTCAGGATTTTGAAAGTTATCGGTATCGGCATCTATTTTGCATATATTCTGATAACGAATCGGGAACACGGATCGCGCTGCTGTCAGCACGATCCTGCTCCCTCAGCAGCACAGGGGAGAAGGAAGCAGTCTCTCCCTCCCCCCTGTGCCGCTGCTGCCGCTGCCACCAATGAGAGGAGGGAGGACAAGAGGAGGGGAGGGGCTGTGGCCATTGCGCCACCAATGAAGATAACTCTCTCATTAATTCATATACAGGAGGCGGGAGCTTTCTGCAGAATCACATAGCCGGCTCCGGACCTCTATGACAAGTAGCTGCGATCTGCTGTAGTTAACCCCTCAGGTGCCGCACCTCAGGGGTTAACTGCTGCGGATCGCAGCTACCGCTCATAGAGGTCGGGAGCCGGCTATGTGATTCTGCAGACAGCTCCCGCCTTCTGTATATGAATTAATGAGAGAGTTACATAAACGTTAACAATAAAAAATCATTTTCAGCAGATTTGTGTAGAAATTTGTATTTTATTTTTAATGAAAATTCACTGAATATCGGTATAAATTATCGGCTATCGGCCTGAAAGTTCACAGATTATCGGTATCGGCTCTAAAAAAAATATATCGGTCGATCCCTAGTATTATAGAAGTAGAGAAATTGAAACTTTAAAATTTGCTAATTTTTCAAAAATTTTTGTAAATTTGGTATTTTTTTTATAAATTTTTATAACTACATTTTACCAGTGTCATGAAGTACAATATGTGCCGAAAAAACAACATGAGTACAATATGTGCCGAAAAAATCTCAGAATGCCTTGATAAGTAAAACACGGAATGTAAAATGGCTGCAAAATCAGGTTCTGTTATAGGGTGTGTCCATGTGGAGAAATGTCTCAGTTGGCTGTCCTGTCCCACCTGATGGATGTGTCATGGGTCAGAAACTTGGAAATTTTGGTAAATTTGGTATTTCTTTTATAAATAAAAATTATATTTTTTTACTCCATTTTACCAGTGTCATGAAGTACAATATGTGCCGAAAAAACAATCTCAGAATGGCCTGGATAAGTAAAACACGGAATGTAAAATGGCTGCAAAATCAGGTTCTGTTATAGGGTGTGTACATGTGCAGAAACGTCTCAGTTGGCTGTCCTGTCCCACCTGATAGATGTGTCATGGGTCAAAGTTCTGCGCAATTCAAAAGAATATGGCGCTGGTGGACATAGCCATATGTTCACATGTTCGGAGAATCGCAAATGCGCAAAGTTTGCCGCAAAATGACTGCTGGGCGAACCGCAAGGCCATCTCTACTTACAAAACCTGCGCTACTGTACGTGTGACATACTTGCAAGCATATATACCATTTAATATGCGCAAGGCGAGCAGTAAGGGACAGGGAAGTTGCCGTGCTGCTGATTGTGCACGCAGAGGCTGTGGCCCTGGGCGAGGTGAAACTGTGCCTGCTGCCATAGTACAAAAAACACACTCATCCACGATACCTAACTTCATGTCCCAGTTTGCAGGGCGGCGCAGGACACCACTCTCGAAGTCACACCAGTACGACCAGGTGGTCAGCTGGATTGCAGCAGATAATGCTTCCAGTCGGTTAAGCACCACTCTGTTTTCCACAAAGTCCAGTCTCAGTAGCCAAGAGTCTGGTCAACAGAATCCTGACCCTGATCATCCTTCCACCCACCATGGAGAGTCTTGGCAAACAAGTGATCCCACACTCGGATATTCCGAGGAGCTCTTTTCATCGCCATTCCTTAATTTGGGCCTCTCGCCAAGCCCGCTTGAAGAGGGACATGAGGAGATCTTGTGCACTGATTCCCAAACTTTGGATCATCCATGCTCAGAAGAAGATGAGAGTAGGGAACTGCAATTTGTGTTTCACGAGGTGGATGATGATGATGAGACACAGTTGCCAATAAGTCAACCGCAATTAGTGTCTCAAGAGGTTCATCATGAGGATGAGACACAGTTGTCAATAACTGAGGTTGTTGTTAGGTCAACAAGTCAGGAGGATGACCAGAGTGAGGAGGTGGAAGAGGAGGTGGTGGACGATGAAATCCCTGACCCAACCTGGGAAGGTGGCAAGCCGAGCGAGGACAGCAGTACAGAGGGGGAGGGATCCGCAGCACCGCAATAGGCTGGAAGAGGCAGTGGGATGGCAAAAGGGAGAAGGCGGGCCACACCAAACAGGCCCACATTTGTTCCCCGGAGCACCCTCCTGCGGCAATCTCCCTTGCCAAGGGGTAGGTGTTCCGCAGTCTGGCTCTGAGGAAAGTGCAGATGATAAAAGAATTGTCATTTGCAACCGGTGCTGTACCAAAATGAGCAGGGGCATGAACACTAGCAACCTCACCACCACCAGCATGATCCGCCACATGGCATCCAAGCACCCTAATAGTTGGGCCGAACGCCTGGGTCCACAACCAGTGTGTGCGGGTCACACCACTGCCTCCTCTTCCCCTGTGTTACGTGCTGGCCAATCCCCTGTCCAAGACGCAGGCCCGGATGCCTCTCGCCATGCACCTGGACCTTCGCAAGCACCATCAGCTAGCACATCCACTTCTGTGTCCCAGCGCAGCGTACAGATGTCTATACCCCAGGCCTTTGAATGAAAGCACAAATACCCAGCCATCCACCCACAGACTATAGAACTAAATGCCCACCTTTCAAAATTGCTGGCCCTGGAAATGTTGCTATTTAGGCTTGTGGACACTGAGGCTTTCCGCCGCCTGATGGCGGCGGCTGTCCCACGGTACTCTGTCCCCAGCCGCCAATATTTTTCAATAGCATGTGTCCCGTAACATTACCCGTGCCCTGACCAACGCAGTTATTGGGAAGGTCCACTTAACGACTGACACATGGACAAGTGCTTATGGCCAGGGACGCTACATTTCCCTGACGACACACTGGGTAAACGTTGTGGAGGCCAGGAGTGAGTCATACCCTAGGATGGCACAGGTGTTACTGATGCCAAGGATTGCGGGCCCTACTTCCATCAGGGTTTCCGCCGCCACCTACGTTAGTGGCTGCAACTCCTCCTCCGCTCCTCCTCCACTTCCACCTCTGAATTATCCTCTTGCAGCACCAGTCAGCCATCAGTCAGTAGCTGGAAGCAGTGTAGCAATGCAGTGGGGAAGCAGCAACAGGCCGTGCTGAAACTGATCTGCTTAGGTGACAAACAGCACACCGCCGCAGAGCTGTGGCAGGGTATAAGGGACCAGACTGAGCTGTGGCTCTTACCACTCAACCTACAACCAGGCATGGTTGTGTCTAATAATGGCCGTAACTAGGTCTGCAGTAAACGATTATTTTAGTAATCGAGTATTATATCAATTATTTTTTAAGATTAATAGAGTAATCTAATAAGAAAAAATGAATTAGTAGACTGTTTTCCTTTATAAAATCTCATCATACACCCTGCCATCAGTCCCCAACACCCTTCGTTCCCCCCTGTGCGATCAGCCGAAGTGCATCAGTTCCCACAGTGCCATCAGCTCCACTATCCCCCAGTGTCATCAGCTCCCCCCCACCCCAGTGCCATCAGCTCTCCCCCACCCCAGTGCCATCAGTTCCATTCCCCCAGTGCCTTTAGCTCTCCCCACCCCAGTGCCTTCAGCTCCACTGCCCCAGTGCCATCAGCCCCTCCATGCCATCCATTGCCATGTCCCCCACTCCCCCAGTGCCATCATATCAGCCCCTCCATGTCCCCCAGTGCCATCAGATCAGCCCTTCCATGTCCTCCACTCCCCCAGTGCCATCAGATCATCCCCTTCATGTCCCCCACTCCCCCTGTGTCATCAGATCAGCCCCTCCATGTCTCCCACTGCCATCAGATCAGCCCCTCCATGTCCCCATTGCCATCAGATCAGCCCCTCCATGTCCCCCACTGCCATCAGATCAGCCCCTCCATGTCCCCCATTGCCATCAGATCAGCCCCTCTATGTACCCCAGTGCCATGAGATCAGCCCATCCATGTCCCCCAGTGCCATCAGATCAGCCCCTCCATGTCCCCCACTGCCATCAGATCAACCCCTCCATGTCCCCCAGTGCCATCAGATCAGCCCCTTCATGTCCCCCAGTGCCATGAGATCAGCCCCTCCATGTCCCCCAGTGCCATGAGATCAGCCCCTTCATGTCTCCCAGTGCCATGAGATCAGCCCCTCCATGTCCCCCACTGCCATCAGATCAGCCCCTCCATGTCCCCCACTGCCATCAGATCAGCCCCTTCATGTCCCCCAGTGCCATGAGATCAGCCCATCCATGTCCCCCAGTGCCATCAGATCAGCCCCTCTATGTACCCCAGTGCCATGAGATCAGCCCATCCATGTCCCCCAGTGCCATCAGATCAGCCCCTCCATGTCCCCCAGTGCCATCAGATCAACCCCTCCATGTCCCCCAGTGCCATCAGATCAGCCCCTCCATGTCCCCCACTGCCATCAGATCAGCCCCTCCATGTCCCCCACTGCCATCAGATCAGCCCCTCCATGTCCCCCAGTGCCATCAGATCAGCCCCTCCATGTCCCCCACTGCCATCAGATCAGCCCCTTCATGTCCCCCAGTGCCATGAGATCAGCCCATCCATGTCCCCCAGTGCCATCAGATCAGCCCCTCTATGTACCCCAGTGCCATGAGATCAGCCCATCCATGTCCCCCAGTGCCATCAGATCAGCCCCTCCATGTCCCCCAGTGCCATCAGATCAACCCCTCCATGTCCCCCAGTGCCATCAGATCAGCCCCTCCATGTCCCCCACTGCCATCAGATCAGCCCCTCCATGTCCCCCAGTGCCATCAGATCAGCCCCTCCATGTCCCCCAGTGCCATCAGATCAACCCCTCCATGTCCCCCAGTGCCATCAGATCAGCCCCTCCATGTCCCCCACTGCCATCAGATCAACCCCTCCATGTCCCCCAGTGCCATCAGATCAGCCCCTCCATGTCCCCCAGTGCCATCAGATCAGCCCCTCCATGTCCCCCAGTGCCATCAGATCAGCCCCTCCATGTCCCCCACTGCCATCAGATCAACCCCTCCATGTCCCCCAGTGCCATCAGATCAGCCCTTCCATGTCCCCCACTGCCATCAGATCAACCCCTCCATGTCCCCCAGTGCCATCAGATCAGCCCCTCCATGTCCCCCAGTGCCATCAGATCAGCCCCTCCATGTCCCCCACTGCCATCAGATCAGCCCCTCCATGTCCCCCACTGCCATCAGATCAGCCCCTCCATGTCCCCCACTGCCATCAGATCAGCCCCTCCATGTCCCCCACTGCCATCAGATCAGCCCCTCCATGTCCCCCAGTGCCATCAGATCAGCCCCTCCATGTCCCCCACTGCCATCAGATCAACCCCTCCATGTCCCCCAGTGCCATCAGATCAGCCCCTCCATGTCCCCCACTGCCATCAGATCAGCCCCTCCATGTCCCCCAGTGCCATCAGATCAGCCCCTCCATGTCCCCCAGTGCCATCAGATCAACCCCTCCATGTCCCCCAGTGCCATCAGATCAGCCCCTCCATGTCCCCCACTGCCATCAGATCAGCCCCTCCATGTCCCCCAGTGCCATAAGATCAGCCCCTCCATGTCCCCCAGTGCCATCAGATCAGCCCCTCCATGTCCCCCAGTGCCATCAGATCAGCCCCTCCATGTCCCCCACTCCCATCTGCCCCTCCATACCATCTGTGGCGAAACCAACCTCGCCACTGGGTTTTGGAGGGGCCTGGTTGCCAGCCTCTTGCCCCAGGATTATGGGCCCTCTCATCAGCCAATGCTAAACTTAAACCCCATGGCGATTTGACTGTGTTTGTGGCATCTGAGCGCTGTTCGGATATATTAAAGGGTTTCTATCACTTCGTATGACATAATTAGCTCTCAGACACTAGCGATCCGCTAGTGTCTGCTCTGGCCAACCATCCTAATATAATAGGTTTTGGGGCAGCCGTTTTGCTAAAAAAATAACTTTTATAAATATGCTAATGAGCCTCTAGGTGCTATGTGGGCGTCATTAGCACCTAGAGGCTCCGTCTACCTTCATACACAGCCACCGCCCAGCGCGTCCCTCCAGCCCGCCCATCTCCTGCTGAATGCGATCCTCCGTGTGACGCAGCGGACGAATTCTCGCGCATGCGCCGTGCGCGGCTGTATTCGGCGCATGCGCAGTGAATGTCTGACCGCTTCCCTGCTCAGACATCTCCACTGCGCCTGTTCCTTGGAGCACTATGATGTCATCGGCGCAGGCGCAGTGGAGATGTCTGAGCAGGGAAGCGGTCAGACATTCACTGCGCATGCGCCGAATACAGCCGCGCACGGCGCATGCGCGAGAATTCGTCCGCTGCGTCACACGGAGGATCGCATTCAGCAGGAGATGGGCGGGCTGGAGGGACGCGCTGGGCGGTGGCTGTGTATGAAGGTAGACGGAGCCTCTAGGTGCTAATGACGCCCACATAGCACCTAGAGGCTCATTAGCATATTTATAAAAGTTATTTTTTTAGCAAAACGGCTGCCCCAAAAGCTGCTATATTAGGATGGTTGGCCAGAGCAGACACTAGCGGATCGCTAGTGTCTGACAGCTAATTATGTCATACGAAGTGATAGAAACCCTTTAAGCGCTCAGATCCAAGCCATCTGGGGATAAGTTGAATGTGGGGGTTCTGTTCAGTTTGATAGGAGTTATGTATTTTTGTGTAGTTTTGCTGTTGTGAATAGAGGTATTTTCTGTACCTAGTTGGCTTACCACACACAGTTCTGACACCCCACTAAACTCATTTATTTTTTTTGGGGTACTTATAATCCCTATACTGCGATATATCTATACATTATGTTATTAATCATTTTCGTTCAGTAGATAATGCAAAAAACGTACTTTTATAATATGCAAATTACCTGTCTACCAGCAAGTAGCAGCCGCAAAAAACCGCCCCCTCCTCCTGTTGATTGACAGGGCCAGCAGCGATCTCCTCCTCCGGCTGGCTATGTCTGCATTTCAAAAATCACGCGCCTGTCTTGATTCGGCGCAGGCGCTCTTAGAGAAGGAGTCACCGAAAGAGAAGACGTCATCGGCGCAGGCGCACTGAGGAAGTGCTGAGGAGGCGAGCCTCCTTCTCTCAGAGCGCCTGCGCCGAATCAAGACAGGCGCGTGATTTTTGAAATGCAGACATAGCCCCTAGAGACTTTCAACCGCTGCAACAACAGCGAAGGAGACTTCCAGTCCCTCCGGTAGGCAGCAGCAGACCATCTGCCAGGCGGATTTTACCACTGTTGCCCCTGACTACTATAGCAGAGCCAGGAAAGAGCCAGTCTGTGACTATTATCACTGCCACTGCAGAAATCTCTGGGCCTACTACTATTCCTGCTGCTGTACAGCCTGAACCCATCAAACAGGAGCACTGCCCTGATGTGTGTGAGGATAAGGAGGAATCCACTGATACTGCTCCATGTACTCCGGAATCACCACAGAATCCAGAGCTTCTTGCTATGAAAGACCAAGGGTCTATCCTTTATTGCTGTCCTGAGAACCTGTCACCTGCCAACCTGTCACCTGCCAGGAAAAAGCCAAGGCTTACAGAGGATTTTCCAGAGAAAGGTGATCCTGCAATTCCAAGTTCTGCCACAGAAAGCCACCAGGAGATGGCAGATGAAGCTTCTGGAGGAATTACAGCTGCTGAGAGCACCCAGGTTAAAGAAGAACTTTTGCCTCCTCAAACATGGGATCCAGGAGGAAGTTTTCCAGACTTTCCTGTAAGGAAAACTACCCATTGTGCAAATTACCCACTACCTTGTGTGGATTACAAGTAACTCTTATTGTTCCTGTCCACAGTCAAGCACTTAAAGAAAAAGGACTCAAGTGATATTTGAGCTTATTATTACACTAATATTTGCATAATGTTTTTGCACAAATTTTTCAAGTTTACTGTTATGTAACGTTCAAGTAACCTGCCCATTGTGTGTATTATCATTCCAGATGCCGCAATGTGAATTTATGCACTATTCCGAATGATTGCACTTAACCATTGCACTTAACCAAAATGTCGCAATTTACTTAAAGTGTGCCTTTTCACAGCTCTTGTTCTCTTCCCCCCTTCATAAGGACTGTCATCAGAGGGACATTAAATACTAATAGCCTACACCCGGTGATATATACCCATAGGTACCCAGGGTAGGACCAAGTGGTAAGTCCTGACAGGTCTAGTTATTTCACAGGTACCCCTGCTGCTTCGGGAATCGTTAGAAGCCCTAGGCTGCTCCTTCCCGCTTGTTAAATGTTCCGGATTGTTCCCATCTGGAGGTGTCTCATTTCCAGGAGATTCATGGGAACGTACTGCCCTCCTCCTGTGACTTGCCAGAAGATACTGAGACGATAAATACCTCCCCTTCTGAGCGTTTGCCTAAGGTAAAGTGCCTCAAGCCTTAGAGCCAAATATTCTAGCTTCCTCATAGACATCATAGTGATCGTGCTATAAGCCAAATTTCTTCAGGCTATGATGCAGGGAAGGGAATACAGGATAAAGCCACCCTTCTATTTGCGGGAATTCCATTACATAATGGTGGGATTACAGAGTAAAGACACCCCCATGCTTTCTTTGATGTCAAAAGCGCTCAACTTTTTTCACTAAACTCTTTTCCCCCTGCTACAACATGTTAGGTGTTTATGTATTGTCATCAGGTGTGATTTAACTGTGCATTTTCATCATATGTACTTTCCAGGCCTGTATTATGTATTTGCTGTAATTTCCCTGTCCGCCAGCAGGTGGCAGCAATATGTAGCAGATCAGAGCCAGTTTAGTATATCTAGTTTGGAATAGTTCATTCCAATCTAGCCCCCCCCCCCCTTTCTTTGAGGAGGTGTGGAATGTTCCCACATCCTGCCTCATAGGGAGGGAAGAAACCAGTTAGATCTAGTGTGAACCAGCCCCCTCCTTGGGGAAGGCTGTGTTAGCAGGAGCTCTCAGAAACAGGAATCCCAACCTTTGATCCAAGCCTCGGCTGAGGCCCAAGATCACTCTTCCCAGCCTGAGCTATCAGCCTCAGCTGGTTGACAAAGGAAGCAGTCATATACAGCACTAAGGATCTCCAGGACGACAACACCATACCCTGCGAGCAGTCCTATAAGTACAGATCCAAAGACAAAGAGAAGCTAAGTACCTCATCATCTAGTCAGGTCCAAACCAAGCAGACTAAAGAAAGAGCAGAAGATAGATACCTGCCAGATTCTACTAGGCGTATGTATAAGAAGCAGAATACATATAAATTCCTGCCCCATATTGCCACTACCTGCTGGGACCCTAGACTATTGCTGTACTTGTATGGATCAAAGCTGCATAACACCAAGTAAAGACAAGTTGGACCCTATTATCTGTGTGGATTTTCATCATTCCTCAATTACTCCTACTGACCATACTCAATTTATTGCATGTGAGCCAGGATACAGGAGTCCAGCCGTACCAAGGTAGGAGACACCGTTGACACTACCATATCTGCTATACAGAGACATTATCCCCCTCTGGCATTCCTCACCTGGTACGTGAGCTATAACATCTTAAAGGGCCCTGCTCTGCCTACTCTGCCTCCATGGTATATACCCCCTGGCTGTATACATACAGGATTGGGCCTATAGCTGCTGTATACTCTACCTCCATAGTATATACCCCCTGGCTGTATACATATAGGATGTGTGCCTATAACTGCTGTATACTCTGCCTCCATACTATATACCCCCTGGCTGGATACATACAGAATAGGGGCCGATAGCTTCTGTATACTCTGCCTCCATAGTATATCCCCCCTGGCTGTATACATACAGGATGGGGACCTATAGCTGCTGTATACTCTGCCTCCATAGTATATCCCCCCTGGCTGTATACATACAGGATGGGGACCTATAACTGCTGTATACTCTGCCTCCATAGTATATACCCCCTGGCTGTATACATACAGGATGGGGACCTATAACTGCTGTATACTCTGCCTCCATACTATATACCCCCTGGCTGGATACATAGAGGATGGGGGCCGATAGCTTCTGTATACTCTGCCTCCATACTATATACCCCCTGGCTGGATACATATAGGATGGGGCCTATAGCTGCTGTATACTCTGCCTCCATAGTATATACCCCCTGGCTGTATACATACAGGATTGGGCCTACAGCTGCTGTATACTCTGACTCCATAGTATATACCCCCTGGCTGTATACATACAGGATGGGGCCCTTTAGCTGCTGTATACTCTGCCTCCATAGTATATACCCCCTGGCTGTATACATACAGGATGGGGACCTATAGCTGCTGTATACTCTACCTCCATAGTATATACCCCCTGGCTGTATACATACAGGATGGGGACCTATAGCTGCTGTATACTCTGCCTCCATAGTATATACCCCCTGGCTGTATACATACAGGATGGGGACCTATAGCTGCTGTATACTCTGCCTCCATAGTATATACCCCCTGGCTGTATACATACAGGATGGGACCTATAGCTGCTGTATACTCTGCCTCCATAGTATATACCCCCTGGCTGTATACATACAGGATGGGGACCTATAGCTGCTGTATACTCTACCTCCATAGTATATACCCCCTGGCTGTATACATACAGGATGGGGACCTATAGCTGCTGTATACTCTGCCTCCATAGTATATACCCCCTGGCTGTATACATACAGGATGGGACCTATAGCTGCTGTATACTCTGCCTCCATAGTATATACCCCCTGGCTGTATACATACAGGATGGGGCCTATAACTGCTGTATACTCTGCCTCCATAGTATATACCCCCTGGCTGTATACATACAGGATGGGGACCTATAGCTGCTGTATACTCTGCCTCCATAGTATATACCCCCTGGCTGTATACATACAGGATGGGGACCTATAGCTGCTGTATACTCTGCCTCCATAGTATATACCCCCTGGCTGTATACATACAGGATGGGGACCTATAGCTGCTGTATACTCTGCCTCCATAGTATATACCCCCTGGCTGTATACATACAGGATGGGGACCTATAGCTGCTGTATACTCTGCCTCCATAGTATATACCCCCTGGCTGTATACATACAGGATGGGGACCTATAGCTGCTGTATACTCTGCCTCCATAGTATATACCCCCTGGCTGTATACATACAGGATGGGGACCTATAGCTGCTGTATACTCTGCCTCCATAGTATAAACCCCCTGGCTGTATACATACAGGATTGGGTCTATAACTGCTGTATACTCTGCCTCCATAGTATATACCCCCTGGTTGTATACATACAGGATGGGGACCTATAGCTGCTGTATACTCTGCCTCCATAGTATATACCCCCTGGCTGTATACATACAGGATGGGGACCTATAACTGCTGTATACTCTGCCTCCATAGTATATACCCCCTGGCTGTATACATACAGGATGGGGACCTATAGCTGCTGTATACTCTGCCTCCATAGTATATACCCCCTGGCTGTATACATACAGGATGGGGACCTATAGCTGCTGTATACTCTGCCTCTATAGTATATACCCCCTGGCTGTATACATATAGGATGGGGCCTATAGCTGCTGTATACTCTGCCTCCATAGTATATACCCCCTGGCTGTATACATACAGAATTGGACCTATAGCTGCTGTATACTCTACCTCCATAGTATATACCCCCTGGCTGTATACATACAGGATTGGGCCTATAGCTGCTGTATACTCTGCCTCCATAGTATATACCCCCTGGCTGTATACATAGAGGATGGGGACCTATAGCTGCTGTATACTCTGCCTCCATAGTATATACCCCCTGGCTGTATACATACAGGATAGGGACCTATAGCTGCTGTATACTCTGCCTCCATAGTATATACCCCCTGGCTGTATACATACAGGATGGGGACCTATAGCTGCTGTATACTCTGCCTCCATAGTATATACCCCCTGGCTGTATACATACAGGATGGGGACCTATAGCTGCTGTATACTCTGCCTCTATAGTATATACCCCCTGGCTGTATACATACAGGATGGGGACCTATAGCTGCTGTATACTCTGCCTCCATAGTATATACCCCCTGGCTGTATACATACAGGATGGGGACCTATAGCTGCTGTATACTCTGCCTCCATAGTATATACCCCCTGGCTGTATACATATAGGATGGGGCCTATAACTGCTGTATACTCTGCCTCCATAGTATATACCCCCTGGCTGTATACATACAGAATTGGACCTATAGCTGCTGTATACTCTACCTCCATAGTATATACCCCCTGGCTGTATACATACAGGATTGGGCCTATAGCTGCTGTATACTCTGCCTCCATAGTATATACCCCCTGGCTGTATACATACAGGATGGGGACCTATAGCTGCTGTATACTCTACCTCCATAGTATATACCCCCTGGCTGTATACATACAGGATGGGGACCTATAGCTGCTGTATACTCTGCCTCCATAGTATATACCCCCTGGCTGTATACATACAGGATGGGGACCTATAGCGGCTGTATACTCTGCCTCTATAGTATATACCCCCTGGCTGTATACATACAGGATGGGGACCTATAGCTGCTGTATACTCTGCCTCCATAGTATATACCCCCTGGCTGTATACATACAGGATGGGGACCTATAGCTGCTGTATACTCTACCTCCATAGTATATACCCCCTGGCTGTATACATACAGGATAGGGACCTATAGCTGCTGTATACTCTGCCTCCATAGTATATACCCCCTGGCTGTATACATACAGGATGGGGACCTATAGCTGCTGTATACTCTGCCTCCATAGTATATACCCCCTGGCTGTATACATACAGGATGGGGACCTATAGCTGCTGTATACTCTACCTCCATAGTATATACCCCCTGGCTGTATACATACAGGATGGGGACCTATAGCTGCTGTATACTCTGCCTCCATAGTATATACCCCCTGGCTGTATACATACAGGATGGGGACCTATAGCGGCTGTATACTCTGCCTCTATAGTATATACCCCCTGGCTGTATACATACAGGATGGGGACCTATAGCTGCTGTATACTCTGCCTCCATAGTATATACCCCCTGGCTGTATACATACAGGATGGGGACCTATAGCTGCTGTATACTCTACCTCCATAGTATATACCCCCTGGCTGTATACATACAGGATAGGGACCTATAGCTGCTGTATACTCTGCCTCCATAGTATATACCCCCTGGATGTATACATACAGGATGGGGACCTATAGCTTCTGTATACTCTGCCTCCATAGTATATACCCCCTGGCTGTATACATACAGGATGGGGACCTATAGCTGCTGTATACTCTGCCTCTATAGTATATACCCCCTGGCTGTATACATACAGGATGGGGACCTATAGCGGCTGTATACTCTACCTCCATAGTATATACCCCCTGGCTGTATACACACAGGATGGGGCCTATAACTGCTGTATACTCTGCCTCCATAGTATATACCCCCTGGCTGCATACATACAGGATGGGGACCTATAGCTTCTGTATACTCTGCCTCCATAGTATATACCCCCTGGCTGTATACATACAGGATGGGGACCTATAGCTGCTGTATACTCTGCCTCCATAGTATATACCCCCTGGCTGTATACATACAGGATGGGGACCTATAGCGGCTGTATACTCTACCTCCATAGTATATACCCCCTGGCTGTATACATACAGGATGGGGCCTATAACTGCTGTATACTCTGCCTCCATAGTATATACCCCCTGGCTGTATACATACAGGATGGGGCCTATAACTGCTGTATACTCTGCATCCATAGTATATACCCCCTGGCTGTATACATACAGGATGGGGACCTATAGCTTCTGTATACTCTGCCTCCATAGTATATACCCCCTGGCTGTATACATACAGGATGGGGACCTATAGCTGCTGTATACTCTGCCTCCATAGTATATACCCCCTGGCTGTATACATACAGGATGGGGACCTATAGCTTCTGTATACTCTGCCTCCATAGTATATACCCCCTGGCTGTATACATACAGGATGGGGACCTATAGCTTCTGTATACTCTGCCTCCATAGTATATACCCCCTGGCTGTATACATACAGGATGGGGAACTATAGCTGCTGTATACTCTGCCTCCATAGTATATACCCCCTGGCTGTATACATACAGGATGGGGACCTATAGCGGCTGTATACTCTACCTCCATAGTATATACCCCCTGGCTGTATACATACAGGATGGGGCCTATAACTGCTGTATGCCTCCATAGTATATACCCCCTGGCTGTATACATAGAGGATGGGGACCTATAGCTGCTGTATACTCTGCCTCCATAGTATATACCCCCTGGCTGTATACATAGAGGATGGGGACCTATAGCTGCTGTATACTCTGCCTCCATAGTATATACCCCCTGGCTGTATACATACAGGATGGGGACCTATAGCGGCTGTATACTCTACCTCCATAGTATATACCCCCTGGCTGTATACATACAGGATGGGGCCTATAACTGCTGTATACTCTGCCTCCATAGTATATACCCCCTGGCTGTATACATACAGGATGGGGACCTATAGCTGCTGTATACTCTGCCTCCATAGTATATACCCCCTGGCTGTATACATACAGGATGGGGACCTATAGCTGCTGTATACTCTGCCTCCATAGTATATACCCCCTGGCTGTATACATACAGGATGGGGCCTATAACTGCTGTATACTCTGCCTCCATAGTATATACCCCCTGGCTGTATACATAGAGGATGGGGACCTATAGCTGCTGTATACTCTGCCTCCATAGTATATATCCCCTGGCTGTATACATACAGGATGGGGCCTATAACTGCTGTATACTCTGCCTCCATAGTATATACCCCCTGGCTGTATACATACAGGATGGGGCCTATAACTGCTGTATACTCTGCCTCCATAGTATATACCCCCTGGCTGTATACATACAGGATGGGGACTTATAGCTGCTGTATACTCTGCCTCCATAGTATATATCCCCTGGCTGTATACATACAGGATGGGGCCTATAACTGCTGTATACTCTGCCTCCATAGTATATACCCCCTGGCTGTATACATACAGGATGGGGCCTATAACTGCTGTATACTCTGCCTCCATAGTATATACCCCCTGGCTGTATACATACAGGATGGGGCCTATAACTGCTGTATACTCTGCCTCCATAGTATATACCCCCTGGCTGTATACATACAGGATGGGACCTATAGCTGCTGTATACTCTGCCTCTATAGTATATACCTGTAACGGATCACCTGGTACACAGACCGGGTACCTCCGTTGAATGAATGCTCCTAGTGCTTTCCGAGGACTCCAAGCACTCCTCTTGACACCGTACGCACTGCAGACCCCACGAACTGCCGAAGCTTGGTTGAGGTCTCACCGTCTCCTACCCACCCTGGACCTACGACAAGGCTCCAGTCTCCAGTGGGTGGACCTCTCCTAAAACCAGAGATCAGGAACAGCCCTTAAAAGAGCTAGTAGTTATAGCCAGGGGAGTATACACGTATAGCAATCCCCACACACATGAGACGAGGCTCTATGTTGAAGGTGAAAACAGGAACTGACTGTACTTCACGTACAGCCTCTTTTATTCACAAACCACAAACATAGTACTGCCCACAGGGGTTTGAAATACAACCAATCAGTAATTTACAACACATACAATGTAAGTACAGCCCATCTGGTGTACACGCCCCTAGGGGACCAGAATGAAGACTGTGACATAGGACAGATAAACAGCACTTAGGACACACAGACACAACACATCCCCACAATGCATCATGGTTTCCTCCTCTCTGCCCTGGCGACACCCGAGGCGTAATCCAATTATCTCTCAAGACAAAGAGAAATCTCCAATACACATGTTCAGACAACAGGACAGACATCACCATTTAAACACACAATGGGACAATGGCACAATAGAAACACACACGCATATTCCTCCCAAGCTGACAAGTTACACTTATTATAAATTGTTACAACTTTGTGAGTTTACATTGGCCATACATATAACTTACATTAATTCAAACAGTATAACGTGGGGACAAACCTATCCAAAATTCACTTGAATCGGTTCAGGGGTTTAAAAGTTAGTATATGGCCCATAATCCTGGGGCAAGAGGCCAGCAGCCAGTCCTCTCCAAAACCCAGTGGCGAGGTCGGTTTCGCCACACATCTCCCCCTCCCAGGGAAGACTAACCAGATACCTGACCTCACGGTCAGTACCTGAGTTAGTCTGGCAGTCCAACCACAACCCAATACTGGACCTGTTGAATCTTGGGGCCTGGCTCTGTTCTGTATGTCCCCAGCTGTTGAGTGGGCATCTGCTACTCCTCGCTTCCTTGTGGTTCTCCAGCTTGGAACTGTAGGTACTTGGTGGGCAGAGGCCGACTGCGCTCTGCCCAGATGCCAGCTCTTCCGCTGGGGTAGCCTGTGGGAAGTCCGGCTCTGGAGAAGAGGATAGGGGAGGGCAGAGGCCGACTGCGCTCTGCCCAGATGCCAGCGCTTCCACTGGGGTAGCCTGTGGAAAGTCAGCCTCTGGAGAAGAGGATAGGGGAGGGCAGAGGCCGACTGCGCTCTGCCCAGATGCCAGCTCTTCCGCTGGGATGTGGTCAGGGAATCCTATCCCCAGGACCTTGTTGCAGATCGGCTGTGGAGAGGAGGAATCGCTTACCTCCTCCTCCTGGCATTCCTGCAGGGTTGGTGGGGGATCTGAACCGGCCGTCCAGCATCCCGGTAGGCCTGGTGCAGAGACCGCAGTCCCATCTGCACCATCGGAGTTAGGGGTGCTGTCCCCCTCCTCCTCCTGGTATCCCTGCGGAGATGGCTGGAGATCTGGACCGACCGTCCAGCATCTCTGTAGGACTGGTAGAGAGACCTCGGTCCCATCTCCACCTGCCATCTGTGGGTCCTCCCAGGACCAGTCTGTGAGGTCCCTCAACATTTGCGAGTAAGGACCACCTGCGTCCACACCTGGCAACTCCGGCTGCTGTTGAGGGTCTGGGCCAGCTGCCCAGCATCCCGGTGGAGAGACCTCGGTCCCGTCTCCCCCCGCCTGTTGTGGTTCCTCACAGGACCAGTTTATGAGGACTTCTACCTCTGTAGCTGGTACTGAAGCAGGGGATACTTCAGTCGGGTCTTCCCAGCTGTAGGGTTGTAGGTCTGGGACTGCCACCCAGCTCTCTGGCAGTGTATATTGGGACCGAATTGAGCTGAAGAAGTATTGGTAGTCCTGCTCCAGCTCCCACTCCTTTGTCACTAGAGATGCCAGGTCTTGTCTCACCTCTCTCGCTGTAGCCCAATCATGCATAGCCTCCCTGTAGTCATAGATATCCCAGAACCGGGACCCTCCAGCATCTCCGAACTCTGGTTCTGCGAAGGCCTCAAACAACAGGCCAGGGCCATCAGAATTCTCACCCTCGGGTCTGTCGTGCTCAGCCATCCAGGGGGAGTGCCGAATCACATACCACCAGAGTGCCTGGTAGGCGTCATCTAGCCAAAGCTCCTTCCATACCAGGCTCTCCAGTTCTGTCACCCACTCATTCAGGGGCTTCTCTCCCAGAAGGGGCATTCGCAGGGCCACTCGCATCCGCAACTGCTGTTCCTCACTGGGGAGACACACGCCCCGCCGCCGCTGGGCATTTTCCAGGGCATCATACCAGACGCCTTTCCGGACTGCATCCCTCCAGTCCGGGTCATCCTCATCCTCGTAGTGGAACGCTGTTTGAAGACTAGCCGATTCCATCCTGCTGTAGCCAGGGGCGCTGTACGGATACTAGCGTTACCCTCAATTTAGTAAATCCACGAACGGTGTCTCCGAGCTGCTTCTCCTCACACTAGGACGCCATCCCACTGCTTGCCACCAATGTAACGGATCACCTGGTACACAGACCGGGTACCTCCGTTGAATGAATGCTCCTAGTGCTTTCCGAGGACTCCAAGCACTCCTCTTGACACCGTACGCACTGCAGACCCCACAAACTGCCGAAGCTTGGTTGAGGTCTCACCGTCTCCTACCCACCCTGGACCTACGACAAGGCTCCAGTCTCCAGTGGGTGGACCTCTCCTAAAACCAGAGATCAGGAACAGCCCTTAAAAGAGCTAGTAGTTATAGCCAGGGGAGTATACACGTATAGCAATCCCCACACACATGAGACGAGGCTCTATGTTGAAGGTGAAAACAGGAACTGACTGTACTTCACGTACAGCCTCTTTTATTCACAAACCACAAACATAGTACTGCCCACAGGGGTTTGAAATACAACCAATCAGTAATTTACAACACATACAATGTAAGTACAGCCCATCTGGTGTACACGCCCCTAGGGGACCAGAATGAAGACTGTGACATAGGACAGATAAACAGCACTTAGGACACACAGACACAACACATCCCCACAATGCATCATGGTTTCCTCCTCTCTGCCCTGGCGACACCCGAGGCGTAATCCAATTATCTCTCAAGACAAAGAGAAATCTCCAATACACATGTTCAGACAACAGGACAGACATCACCATTTAAACACACAATGGGACAATGGCACAATAGAAACACACCCGCATATTCCTCCCAAGCTGACAAGTTACACTTATTATAAATTGTTACAACTTTGTGAGTTTACATTGGCCATACATATAACTTACATTAATTCAAACAGTATAACGTGGGGACAAACCTATCCAAAATTCACTTGAATCGGTTCAGGGGTTTAAAAGTTAGTATATGGCCCATAATCCTGGGGCAAGAGGCCAGCAGCCAGTCCTCTCCAAAACCCAGTGGCGAGGTCGGTTTCGCCACAATGCCCCCTGGCTGTATACATACAGGATGGGGACCTATAGCTGCTGTATACTCTGCCTCCATAGTATATACCCCCTGGCTGTATACATACAGGATGGGGCCTATAACTGCTGTATACTCTGCCTCCATAGTATATACCCCCTGGCTGTATACATACAGGATGGGGACCTATAGCTGCTGTATACTCTGCCTCCATAGTATATACCCCCTGGCTGTATACATACAGGATGGGGACCTATAGCTGCTGTATACTCTGCCTCCATAGTATATACCCCCTGGCTGTATACATACAGGATGGGGACCTATAGCTGCTGTATACTCTGCCTCTATAGTATATACCCCCTGGCTGTATACATACAGGATGGGAACCTATAGCTGCTGTATACTCTGCCTCCATAGTAAATACCCCCTGGCTGTATACATACAGGATGGGGACCTATAGCTGCTGTATACTCTGCCTCCATAGTATATACCCCCTGGCTGTATACATACAGGATAGGGACCTATAGCTGCTGTATACTCTGCCTCCATAGTATATACCCCCTGGCTGTATACATACAGGATAGGGACCTATAGCTGCTGTATACTCTGCATCCATAGTATATACCCCCTGGTTGTATACATACAGGATGGGGACCTATAGCTGCTGTATACTCTGCCTCCATAGTATATACCCCCTGGTTGTATACATACAGGATGGGGACCTATAGCTGCTGTATACTCTGCCTCCATAGTATATACCCCCTGGCTGTATACATACAGGATGGGGACCTATAACTGCTGTATACTCTGCCTCCATAGTATATACCCCCTGGCTGTATACATACAGGATGGGGACCTATAGCTGCTGTATACTCTGCCTCCATAGTATATACCCCCTGGCTGTATACATACAGGATGGGGACCTATAGCTGCTGTATACTCTGCCTCTATAGTATATACCCCCTGGCTGTATACATATAGGATGGGGCCTATAGCTGCTGTATACTCTGCCTCCATAGTATATACCCCCTGGCTGTATACATACAGAATTGGACCTATAGCTGCTGTATACTCTACCTCCATAGTATATACCCCCTGGCTGTATACATACAGGATTGGGCCTATAGCTGCTGTATACTCTGCCTCCATAGTATATACCCCCTGGCTGTATACATAGAGGATGGGGACCTATAGCTGCTGTATACTCTGCCTCCATAGTATATACCCCCTGGCTGTATACATACAGGATAGGGACCTATAGCTGCTGTATACTCTGCCTCTATAGTATATACCCCCTGGCTGTATACATACAGGATGGGGACCTATAGCTGCTGTATACTCTGCCTCCATAGTATATACCCCCTGGCTGTATACATACAGGATAGGGACCTATAGCTGCTGTATACTCTGCCTCCATAGTATATACCCCCTGGCTGTATACATACAGGATGGGGACCTATAGCTGCTGTATACTCTCCATATATACAATATGGCCTTTGGCTGGATACATGTTCAGAATTCGGTTGATTCCTCGGTGTTGATAGATGGAGAAATTGCCTTTTATTTCTTCTTTTTTAGGCCGTCTTTGCCTTTTGCATGATAAAACCTTGAATTCTAAGTAAATCTGCGTTTGACCTTGTATCGTCAATGAAAGAGAATGGGAGTCTGGAAATGTGCAATGTGCAGGAAATTCAATCCAGCTGATCCAGAAGCGAGATAGCAGAGATGAGTGTGTTATCAGCAGCCGCCCATTAGTGCTGCCGACAGAAGACTCTCTGCTCTTCCATTACTGTTGAGTAACATTATTATTTTCTGCTCTCTGCTGTGAATTCCCGGTGTGTTGCGCTGCGGGTCACGTGTGCATGTAGAGTGACTGAATCTCTGTATGTATCTAGTATGTATAAACTCCAATGAATCAAGAAATCCTGGCGCTCAGCGTCCGAAAAATATATCCACTGTATGGAGGCAGCAAAGGCAGCAAGGAGCGGATTAGGCCGAGCACACATATTCATATGATACATGCACACATATGCCGCCCTCTTATATTACATGATACACGCACACATGTGCCGTGAAGCTGGCCAGCTAAGACCTGTCCTAGGTTACTAATATAGCTTGTGTGTGTTTATACAGCTAGACCTGCCAATAACCTTAATACAGTTCCTATGTTTGCGTGTTAAAGACAAAAGCAGAGTTATTAGGGTTAGGGTAAAGAATAAAGAATCATTAGGGTTAGATAAAGAATCATTATATGGATGTGAGGTAAGCTCAATGACACAGCAGAAACAACAGAAAGCACAGAGTTAAACTGTTGTTGCTGGGCAGGAGTCTTGACCAATCACAGCCAGCCTCACACACAGCTTGTGTGGGAAATTCCCTAGCAGGAGCTGGTAGAAATCATTATTCATAGAAGGTATGGTGGCTCACTCCGTTTGTAGCTATGGATTGGGTGCTAGCAAGCCAAATAACTCACCCAGTCATAAGAAGAATAAAAATATAAGGAATAAGAAGGCTTAGCACTCACCACCTGGGCCAAACAGAGACACGTATACAGATGGTTAATGGTGACAATATTTATTACACCTGATGCAGATACAACGGTTAAAATATATGTTACTAAAACAATAACATCTAACTATTAGACAGTGAAGAACAGTATGATTAAGAACAATTCAAAATAAAATGCATCATATAAGTATATACATAAGATAAAAATAAAGATGTGCAATACAATAGTAGAAGGTGCTATGTGTGTCTTCAATGGCATATAAAACCTTTGAGATTGAATATTATCGATTCAAATTCAATGTTCTAAAAATCGATAAATATTCGCTCAGTGTTTTTTCGAATAGATGTCTAGCCAGGATGCATATTCGATAAGTTGTATTAGATTATTCTGACATATTCAATAAGTGAAATGCAGTGATTACACCTCTCGATATAGTTCAATTGCCGTCTGACTTGAGCACACAGTGGTGTCCCACGTGGCTAACAATGTCGGATCCGGCGGTACCTGATTGTGGTTAATCAACTGGAACGATCCAAGCAGTTCTGCGGTCCCCGATGTGGGCAGTCTCCAGTGGTCTTCCCAACTTTTTCGGATATAGGGGATGTGTAGATAAAGTTTTGCAGTTATCTGGACCCAGTTTGTTTTTAAATCGAGATGTTCACTCTCTGCCAGAAAATCGAAAGATCACCAGAGTAAGAATCTGATTCCAAGATGTGGGGGTCAGTACGTATTCATCAGCTGATGTGCGGGTCTTGAAACAACCAGACGCGTTTCGGGGTCTTTTCCTAGCCCCTTCCTCAGTGGTGGCCCGCAAAAGGAATCTGTCCCTTTTTATACCCAACATCCTTTAAAGTCTGATAGAGTAAAAGTACGGAATGGATCAGGTCAAATATAAGATCAGGTGCGGAATAATCGAGATAGCAGCATATGTAAAAGAGAGAGCACATTCAGAGTATATATTTGTATAACAGTTTTCAGCGATAGTCTCATTTTGACGTTTGCCATTGGATTCTGTCTTTATTCTACATCAATTTTCATGTGCGGTATTGATGCGATTTTTAAATTGCAGATGCGTTTTTTTCCAGAGAGATGCGTTTTATTGTCCCTCACTGCTATATGCATAAATTATATACACTACATGTTGTATAACTCTTAAAATATAATATATAACATTCAAAACACATATAATAAAATATATATTAAAACATATGTATTTAAATTCTGGTATAAAATAAGTAATACACAGTTTTCAGCGATAGTCTCATTTTAACGTTTACCATTGGATTCTGTCGATATTCAGCATAAATTTTCATATGTGTTATTGATGCGATTTTTAAATCGCAGATGCGTTTTTTTCCAAGAAGATGCGTTTGTTATCCCTCACTGCTGTGTACATCTGTTATATAAACTACATATTGTATAACTCTTAAAATATAGGATATATACTAAAATATATATATTTAAAAACCAATATAAAATAAGTAATAAACATTCTTATCCAGATTTAACTTCATTGGGGAGGAGGAATGAGTGGAAGCCCCACACCCAAGGGGACCAGAGTGGGTAAAACAAACCACCTCTGGGCCAACGTCGGGTGGAGGGCTCCCACCCCCAAATACAACTCAAAGGAAGCCAAAGAGTTCGGATTCGGCATTCAAGCCCATTGGTATTATTGAATCAAAATTGAAAATAAATCTTGACTCAACACGGGACATTTGTTTAATGAAGTCCCTACCTCTCTAGTGTGATTTAACCCTTTCAATAGCAGCAAAGGAGAGACAGTTTGGATCCTGATTATGGTACAGTTTAAAATGTCTTGAGACAGTATGTTTGTCTGATCCACTTCTAATTTTAGTAAAATGTTCAGAAATTCTTTCTTTTAGAGTTCTTTTAGTACGTCCTATATATTGTTTGTCGCATGGACATTGAAGAATATAGATAACATTTTTACTATTACATGTTAAAAAATCTTGTATCTCATGTATAAAACCATTAGAAGTGGATGAGACTGAGGTATTTAGGGAACTTGAAACCCTCCTACATAAACAACTCAAACAGAGATGGGAGATTAGATCACTTACACAATATATAGAGAACGGACATATACCTAAAGACCTCCTATTATCTAAAATCCCAGCACAAGATCTTGTTAATACTGACTTTAACAAGGAATTGGATAAATTCCTCTTTGATCAGTCAGTGGCATTGATCCAACTGATTATCAAAAGAAGAACACAAATTTTGGAGGAAACCACAGTTAAAATCTCTAAAGTAAAGGAAGTTATAGACAAATTCCCCAAAAACGAGGAATTTAACACTTGGCAGGAAAGACTTTGTAAAAGTATTGATAGATTAGAACATGACATCATTGAAAAAAAGTTTAAAAAGTTTAATAATTATGAAAGAAAAAAACTAAATCCCTCACAAACCCAATTTGTAGAAAACACGCAACCACAAAATACACATAGTAATACAAAAGACCTTAAAAAATCAACTAACACTAACCTAAATCACTCGACACAGGACACAGTACAAACAAAACCTAATATTCCAACTTCCAATAGGTATGAAGTTTTAATGAGTGATAATTTTTTAGATGGGACACCACCACATCACAGAGCACGAACGAGACAATACCACAACAACACCAGGCACTCACCGAACAGATCACGTTACTCACCCCCACCCATTTCACATCCATACAATCTGAGAAACAGGCAAGAGAGTGTAGACTGGGGCTACAGAGTCCCCCGCGACTTATCACCTCAGAGATACAATCAATATCAGGAACACGATTGGTTACAAGAGACAACACCAAAAAATCACAAAAAACACATGTATCAAACAGGAAGAGAAAAACACGGAGGAGTCAACGAAAGAAATCACAATCACAACAGGAAATAAATTGATATCAAGATGCCATAATTAATCTAAGTGATGTCAATTTAACTGAACCTCAAAACAAACTTTTAAACAAAGGGTTAAAATTTGCCCCTACTGCCAAAGTAAATAAATTCGATATGTATATAGGAATTGAAAAATATATCCGTAAACTCTGCCTTAAAAAATATTTCCTAAAGAACCCAATCACTGTGAATTTGGAGGAGGACTCAAAGTATAGACACACTGAATTGAGACCAAAATCACTTAAATTCCCCAGACAAGAAATTAGTCCTGAAATGAATACATTCCGCAAAAGCATTGAACAAGACATAAGATCATTAAATACCAAATTTACAAAAAATAATCTCTCTAACTTAGAAATCCAAGCAATCAAAAATTTACAATCTATGGAAAACATCACAATACGCCCCGCTGTTAAAGGCGGAGCGATTGTAGTTATGAACACTCAAGACTATAATGAGGAATGTAAGAGACAATTAGCTGACATAAATACCTACACCAAATTGAGCATAGATCCGACAGAAAATTGTAAACTAATTTTAAAAGATTACTGTACTAAAGGTACACGAAATAAGATTTTATCAGACCGTGAAGCAAAATTCATCCTGGATACACAATGCAAACTCCCTGTTTTCTATTGTTTACCTAAAGTCCACAAAAATCCAGTTTATTATTTCGGGAATTGGCTCACTAACGGCAAACCTCTCGCAATATATAGATAATCTACTCCAACCTGTCGTCAAAAAAACTAGATCTTATATTAAAGACACCACTCAAATAGTAGAAATTATTGAGAGGTTAGAGTATGACCCACAATGGATTTTAGGTACTTTAGATGTCCAAACACTATATACATCAATTGATCATATACAAGGAATAGCAGCGATGAATAGCCAACTTAAGAACAGTAAACTATTTTATGACGAACAAATTAATTTTATAGCAGCAGGGGTAGAACTGATTTTAAAACATAATTATTTCTATTTTGATGCAGATTATTATCTCCAGACTACCGGGACAGCCATGGGCACCAGGTTCGCCCCCAGCTATGCTAACCTCTTCATGTCGGAGTGGGAAGAATCGACCATCAACCATATGCTGGGGTCGGACCTGGTGCTGTGGTATCGTTACATTGACGATGTGATCTTTATTTGGAGGGGGAACGAAACAGCACTGGCCTCCTTTTTGGATAGGATTAATTTAAATCAATTGAACCTCCGCTTCTCCTCCAAAACTAGTAAAACACATCTGGAATTCCTAGATTTAAACATCAGAGCCGAACAAGATAAATTAATATGCTCTACATATCAAAAACCTACAGCCAGAAACAGCTGTATTCTCCATTCCAGCTGTCATTTACCTACGTGGCTGCTCAATATTCCGGGCAGCCAATTCAGACGTTTAAAGAGGAATTGTACGGATAATGATACATTTGAACAAGAAGCTGAGGCACTAAAATTACAGTTTGAGGAGAGGCATTACCCTATAAAATGTGTTGAAGACTCGTTGAATAAGATAAAACATCTAGACAGACAAACCTTTTTCAACAAAATTCCTAAAGAGACAGGAAATTCTATAAAATATGAAAGTATGCCAGAATTAGAACGAACAAATATTATTCTCCCTTTAATATACATTATAAAAAGACTGAAAGAATTATTAATAAACACTGGCACTTTATCCAAAAAGATAAAACTATAGGAGCATTATTGCCAAGGAAACCAACTATAGTTTATACTAAAGCTCCTAATTTAGGTTTAAAAATCACCCCGACTGTTAAATCCAAAAAATCTATTTCGGACCCGTCTATGCATAAATGGCTCCATTTGAAAGACTTTTTTAGGTGCAACACTTGCCCTAACTGTAAAAAGACACATAAAAAGAAACAATGAAAGTCTCATCCACATCTAATGGTTTTATACATGAGATACAAGATTTTTTAACATGTAATAGTAAAAATGTTATCTATATTCTTCAATGTCCGTGCGACAAACAATATATAGGACGTACTAAAAGAACTCTAAAAGAAAGAATTTCTGAACATTTTACTAAAATTAGAAGTGGATCAGACAGACATACTGTCTCGAGACATTTTAAACTGTACCATAATCAGGATCCAAACTGTCTCTCCTTTGCTGCTATTGAAAGGGTTAAATCACACTAGAGAGGTGGGGACTTCATTAAACAAATGTCCCGTGTTGAGTCAAGATTCAATAATACCAATGGGCTTGAATGCCGAATCCGAACTCTTTGGCTTCCTTTGAGTTGTATTTGGGGGTGGGAGCCCTCCACCCGACGTTGGCCCAGAGGTGGTTTGTTTTACCCACTCTGGTCCCCTTGGGTGTGGGGCTTCCACTCATTCCTCCTCCCCAATGAAGTTAAATCTGGATAAGAATGTTTATTACTTATTTTATATTGGTTTTTAAATATATATATTTTAGTATATATCCTATTATATGTGTTCTGAATATTTTATATTATATTTTAAGAGTTATACAATATGTAGTTTATATAATATATGTACACAGCAGTGAGGGATAACAAAACACATCTTTTTGGAAAAAAATGCATCTGCGATTTAAAAATCGCATCAATAACACATATGAAAATTTATGCTAAATAACGACAGAATCCAATGGTAAACGTTAAAATGAGACTATCGCTGAAAACTGTGTATTACTTATTTTATACCAGAATTTAAATACATATGTTTTAATATATATTTTATTATATGTGTTTTGAATGTTATATATTATATTTTAAGAGTTATACAACATGTAGTGTATATAATTTATGCATATAGCAGTGAGGGACAATAAAACGCATCTCTCTGGAAAAAAAAGCATCTGCAATTTAAAAATCGCATCAATACCGCACATGAAAATTGATGTAGAATAAAGACAGAATCCAATGGCAAACGTCAAAATGAGACTATCGCTGAAAACTGTTATACAAATATATACTCTGAATGTGCTCTCTCTTTTACATATGCTGCTATCTCGATTATTCCGCACCCGATCTTATATTTGACCTGATCCATTCCGTACTTTTACTCTATCAGACTTTAAAGGATGTTGGGTATAAAAAGGGACAGATTCCTTTTGCTGGCCACCACTGAGGAAGGGGCTAGGAAAAGACCCCGAAATGCGTCTGGTTGTTTCAAGACCCGCACATCAGCTGATGAATATCTTGGAATCGGATTCTTACTCTGGTGATCTTTCGATTTTCTGGCAGAAAGTGAACACCTCGATCTAAAAACAAACTGGGTCCAGATAACTGCAAAACTTTATCTACACATCCCCTATATCCGAAAAAGTTGGGAAGACCACTGGAGTCTGCCCACATCGAGGACCGCAGAACTGCTTGGATCGTTCCAGTTGATTAACCACAATCAGGTACCGCCGGATCCGACATTGTTAGCCACGTGGGACGCCACTGTGTGCTCAAGTCAGACGGCAATTAAACTATATCGAGAGGTGTAATCACTGCATTTCACTCATTGAATACATGCCGAATATGTCAGAATAATCTAATAGAACTTATCGAATATGTATCCTGGCTAGACATCTATTCAAAAAACACCAAGCACTTTATAGGCGAATATTTATCGATTTTTAGAACATTGAATTTGAATCGATAATATTCAATCTCAAAGGTTTTATATGCCATTGAAGACACACATAGCACCTTCTACTATTGTATTGCACATCTTTATTTTTATCTTATGTATATACTTATATTATGCATTTTATTTTGAATTGTTCTTAATCATACTGTTTTTCACTGTCTAATAGTTAGATATTATTGTTTTAGTAACATATATTTTAACCATTATATCTGCATCAGGTGTAATAAATATTGTCACCATTAACCATCTGTATACGTGTCTCTGTTTGGCCCAGGTGGTGAGTGCTCAGCCTTCTTATTCCTTAGAAATCATTATTCATCAGAGAGAGAAGCTGAACAGACACACACTCCACTAAGAGCTATATTTTATGGAAGCAGAGAGGCCAAAATAGATATTTAAAACCGTTATATAATGTTCTTATTGTTAGTATAGTGATTAGAACTGTATACTGAACCAGTTATATGTGTGTTTACTTACAGTTCCACCAATTGCAAACTACAAAGTTTACAATCCAAATTCGAATTCCATATTGCAATCCAAATTGCATACAACCATACCAGATCATACTCAACCAATCTGCAAATAGTTACTGCTAACTGCATACTGCAAATTGCGACCAAATTCAGCAAGTGAACTATTAGTTAGACCTCAGATATACCTCTTAGAGAGATCATAAAGTGCTTAAATAACTTAAAGTGAGAGTAAAGGTACTCAAGAGAGAAATATATCCACCATTCTATGTTGAATGACAAGATTGAACAGTTGAACCACCATTTTATGCATACCGCCATTTTGTGATATCTTTTCAACACGTGTAATGTACATGGACTATCTGCTGCGGAGTTATTTCAAGCATTTGGTGTGCTCTTTAAACCTACTGTTTCCATAGAACGGCGCTAGAGGAATTACAGAGTAATAGACAGTCTGGTTAGACTAAAAGTCCGAGATATCAGAATTCTTCTAATGCCACAGTGCAAAAGGCACTTCATAGTGCTGCACCTGCCACCGTGGAACTATAGCCCTCAGATGGCGATGTGATAGCTCTTCTCAACTTGCACAGTAAAGAGCGCATTAGAGCAGCGGAGTTCCCGCCACGCAGCAACTGTTCCCTGAGTGAGCAAGCAAAAACACCTCAGCGGAGCTACCATAGAGGCCAGAGAACGTGTGCATTAGTCAAACTGCAGCTGACTCTTAAAGTGGCAGAATGGCAAAAGCAAAATAGTCAGAGAAAGAAAGCCAACCCTCCTGCGATCCCAAGAGAGAGAAAGAGAAGCATGGTGGAAGGCCAAAGTCCAGAGCAAGAGTGCCCGCACCGATTTCCACGAAGAGGCCATGTACTGCAGTCAGCTAGTTTCGTGCCACTAGGCCCAAAGCCTGCAGCAGCGTATCCAAGCCAGCGCATCACAAGTCGGCACATAGCATCGCAAGTCTGCACAAAGCATCGCAAGTCATCACAGAGCATCACAAGTCATCACAGAGTATCGAAAGTCATCGCAGAGCATTGCAAATCAGCGCAGAGCATCGCATCACAGCAAGAAAAGACAGGTCTACTTTAAGACCAATCTAATATACACTTTTATGGATCGATTTAAACTTGGCCTGATACAGCAGAAACCACTGATTTAGGGAATTGCCTAATTGGGAATTGTATTTCAACCCAGAACAAAAACTGTGCTTTGGCGGACACTAAATGAATTGACCAGCCTCAGCAATAAACACAGATTTAGCTGAATATAAATTTTAGGCCTATTATTTAGGCGCTGGGTGACAAGTATACGTTTACGGACAGAATTAAACTTGGAAATGCACGGTAGCGTGTGAAGTTATTGAGGATGACACTATCCGCACCTTCAATCTAATATACCCTTTTATGGATCAATTTAAAGTAGGCCTGATACAGCAGAAACCACTGATTTAGGGAATTGCTAAGTTGGGAATTGTATTTCAACCCAGAACAAAAACTGTGCTTTGGCGGACACTAAATAAATTGACCAGCCACAGCAATAACCACAGATTTAGCTGAATATAAATTTTAGGCCTATTATTTAGGCGCTGGATGACAGGTATACGTTTACGGACAGAATTAGACTTGAAAATGCACAGTAGCGTGTGAAGTTATTGAGAATGACCCTATCCGCACCTTCAATCTAATATACCCTTTTATGGATAGATTTAAAGTAGGCCTGATACAGCAGAAACCCCTGATTTAGGGAATTGCTAAGTTGGGAATTGTATTTCAACCCAGAACAAAAACTGTGCTTTGGCGGACACTAAATGAATTGACCAGCCTCAGCAATAAACACAGATTTAGCTGAATATAAATTTTTGGCCTATTATTTAGGCGCTGGGTGACAGGTATATGTTTACGGACAGAATTAAACTTGGAAATGCACGGTAGCGTGTGAAGTTATTGAGGATGACACTATCCGCACCTTCAATCTAATATACCCTTTTATGGATCGATTTAAACTTGGCCTGATACAGCAGAAACCACTGATTTAGGGAATTGCTAAGTTGGGAATTGTATTTCAACCCAGAACAAAAACTGTGCTTTGGCAGACACTAAATAAATTGACCAGCCACAGCAATAACCACAGATTTAGCTGAATATAAATTTTAGGCCTATTATTTAGGCGCTGGATGACAGGTATACGTTTACGGACAGAATTAGACTTGAAAATGCACAGTAGCGTGTGAAGTTATTGAGAATGACCCTATCCGCACCTTCAATCTAATATACCCTTTTATGGATAGATTTAAAGTAGGCCTGATACAGCAGAAACCACTGATTTAGGGAATTGCTAAGTTGGGAATTGTATTTCAACCCAGAACAAAAACTGTGCTTTGGCGGACACTAAATGAATTGACCAGCCACAGCAATAACCACAGATTTAGCTGAACATAAATTTTAGGCCTATTATTTAGGCGCTGGGTGACAGGTATACGTTTACGGACAGAATTTAACTTGGAAATGCACGGTAGCGTGTGAAGTTATTGAGGATGACACTATCCGCACCTTAAATCTAATATACCCTTTTATGGATCGATTTAAACTTGGCCTGATACAGCAGAAACCACTGATTTAGGGAATTGCTAACTTGGGAATTGTATTTCAACCCAGAACAAAAATATATCCTTTGCCAGACAGCAGACAGTATTACAATTGGCTAGCCACAGCTGAAACACCAGATTTAGGGTACTGCTATTTTGGCAATTGTATTTCACCCCTCAATAAAATAGCAAGCACAGCCAAGCCCCTGACGTAGGATATAGCAAAAAAAATAACCACACTATTGATGGTTAAATGGACTTGGTGGCAGCTTGTGCTGGCACACCACAAGACACAAAATGGCCGCCGATCACCCAAGAAAAAAGTGACATAAAAACGTTCTGGGCAGCCTAAAAACAGTGAGCAATTAAATAGCAGCAGTTCAATGATCCACAGCTGTAGATCGATCACTGAATTAAGTGTTTTTGCTGAGTTAATCACTGCCTAATCTCGCCCTAACAGCAGCTGCAACCTCTCCCTTCACTGATCAGAGCAGAGTGACGTGCGGCGCTACGTGACTCCAGCTTAAATAGAGGCTGGGTCACATGCTGCACTGGCCAATCACAGCCATGCCAATAGTAGGCATGGCTGTGATGGCCTCTTGGGGCAAGTAGTATGACGCTTGTTGATTGGCTGCTTTGCAGCCTTTCAAAAAGCGCCAAGAAAGGGCCGAACACCGAACCCGAACCCGGACTTTTACGAAAATGTTCGTGTCCGTGTCACGGACACCCCAAAATTCGGTACGAACCCGAACTATACAATTCGGGTTCGCTCATCCCTACTTGTGGGCCAATAAGAAGGCTGCAATATACTTGACTTTAGGAGTAGTAGTGTTTGCGAATTTTGCTCTATATTCTTTTTTTTTGAATATTCGCTATATTGCTATATATTCTTGTTTTAGAATATTACGAATATTCGAAAAAACTAAGTTATAGCAATATAGAGAATATTCAAAAAAATCGAATATAGAGCAATTTAGCTAATATAGTGCTATAATCTTCTTTGTCTAATAGTTGTAAGTTGAAAAATTCTCAATAAAAAATTCTAATCCGAAAATTCGAATTCCGAAAATTCGCATATTACACAATCATTACCTTTCCGATTTTTTCAAGAAAAAAAAATCGTGAATTTTCGAATTTTCAACGAATATTCTACAAAATATTCGCGAAATATCGCGAATTCGAATATGACCCCTGCCGCTCATCACTACGACTGACCTGCAAACTTGACTGAAAATACTGAACCCCGGTGGGAGGTGTCTCCTCCCCCCAGGATTATATACTGCCCGCGAATCCCTAGTCCCACCCCTATCCTACCAGATACATTAACCCCTTAGTGCCTTCAACTTCCCCTTAAGTCAGGCTACACTACGCTATGCTGCGCCCCGCTCCGTTGCTCTAAATCTGTCCACCAGCTGAAGCAGAAGATGGGTGTTGCAACAGGACAACGACCCAAAGCATAGAAGTAAATCAACAACAGAATGGCTTAAACAGAAGAAAATACGCCTCCTGGAGTGGCCCAGTCAGAGTCCTGGCCTCAACCCGATGGAGATGCTGCGGCATGACCTCAAGAAAGCGATTCACACCAGACATCCCAAGAATATTGCTGAAATGAAACAGTTCTGTAAAGAGGAATGGTCAAGAATTACTCCTGACCGTTGTGCACGTCTGATCTGCAACTACAGGAAACGTTTGGTTGAAGTTATTGCTGCCAAAGGAGGTTCAACCAGTTATTAAATCCAAGGGTTCACATACTTTTTCCACCTGCACTGTGAATGTTTACATGGTGTGTTCAATAAAAACATAGTAACATTTAATTCTTTGTGTGTTATTAGTTTAAGCCGACTGTGATTGTCTATTGTTGTCACTTAGATGAAGATCAGATCAAATTTTATGATCAATTTGTGCAGAAATCCATATCATTCCAAAGGGTTCACATACTTTTTCTTGCAACTGTATGTGCACTACTAACCCTATTATTTACATGTTCGTGTAGTCTGAATGTATGTGCAGTACTAACCCTATTTTTTACATGTTCGTGTAGTCTGGATGTATGTGCAGTACTAACCCTATTATTTACATGTCCGTGTAGTCTGAATGTATGTGCAGGACTAACCCTAATATTTACATGTCCGTGTAGTCTGGATGTATGTGCACTACTAACCCTATTATTTACATGTCCGTGTAGTCTGGATGTATGTGCAGTACTAACCCAATTATTTACATGTCTGTGTAGTCTGGATGTATATGCAGTACTAACCCTATTATTTACATGTCCGTGTAGTCTGGATGTATGTGCAATACTAACCCTATTATTTACATGTCCGTGTAGTCTGGATGTATGTGCAGTACTAACCCAATTATTTACATGTCTGTGTAGTCTGGATGTATATGCAGTACTAACCCTATTATTTACATGTCCGTGTAGTCTGGATGTATGTGCAATACTAACCCTATTATTTACATGTCCGTGTAGTCTGAATGTATGTGCACTAATAACCCTTTTATTTACATGTCCGTGTAGTCTGGATGTATGTGCAGGACTAACCCTATTATTTACATGTCCGTGTAGTCTGGATGTATGTGCACTACTAACCCTATTATTTACATGTCCGTGTAGTCTGAATGTATGTGCAGGACTAACCCTATTATTTACATGTCCGTGTAGTCTGGATGTATGTGCAGTACTAACCCTATTATTTACATGTCCGTGTAGTCTGGATGTATGTGCAGTACTAACCCTATTATTTACATGTCAGTGTAGTCTGGATGTATGTGCAGTACTAACCCTATTATTTACATGTCCGTGTAGTCTGAATGTATGTGCAGGACTAACCCTATTATTTACATGTCCGTGTAGTCTGGATGTATGTGCAGTACTAACCCTATTATTTACATGTCCGTGTAGTCTGGATGTATGTGCAGTACTAACCCTATTATTTACATGTCCGTGTAGTCTGAATGTATGTGCAGGACTAACCCTATTATTTACATGTCTGTGTAGTCTGGATGTATGTGCAGTACTAACCCTATTTTTTACATGTCCGTGTAGTCTGGATGTATGTGCAGTACTAACCCTATTATTTACATGTCCGTGTAGTCTGGATGTATGTGCAGTACTAACCCTATTATTTACATGTCCGTGTAGTCTGAATGTATGTGCATTACTAACCCTTTTATTTACATGTCCGTGTAGTCTGAATGTATGTGCACTACTAACCCTATTATTTACATGTCCGTGTAGTCTGAATGTATGTGCAGTACTAACCCTATTATTTACATGTCTGTGTAGTCTGGATGTATGTGCAGTACTAACCCTATTATTTACATGTCCGTGTAGTCTGGATGTATGTGCACTACTAACCCTATTATTTACATGTCAGTGTAGTCTGGATGTATGTACAGTACTAACCCTATTATTTACATGTCCGTGTAGTATGGATGTATGTGCAGTACTAACCCTATTATTTACATGTCAGTGTAGTCTAAATATATGTGCACTACTAACCCTATTATTTACAAGTTCGTGTAGTATGGATGTATGTGCACTACTAACCCAATTATTTACATGTCCATGTAGTCTGGATGTATGTGCACTACTAACCCTATTATTTACATGTCCGTGTAGTCTGGATGTATGTGCAGTACTAACCCTATTATTTACATGTCAGTGTAGTATGGATGTATGTACAGTACTAACCCTATTATTTACATGTCCGTGTAGTATGGATGTATGTGCAGTACTAACCCTATTATTTACATGTCCGTGTAGTCTGGATGTATGTATACTACTAACCCTATTATTTACATGTCCGTGTAGCCTGGATGTATGTGCACTACTAACCCTATTATTTACATGTCCGTGTAGTCTGGATGTATGTGCAGTACTAACCCTATTATTTACATGTCCGTGTAGTCTGGATGTATGTGCAGTACTAACCCTATTATTTACATGTCCGTGTAGTCTGGATGTATGTGCAGTACTAACCCTATTATTTACATGTCCGTGTAGTCTGAATGTATGGGCAGTACTAACCCTATTATTTACATGTCCGTGTAGTATTAATGTATGTGCACTACTAACCCTATTATTTACATGTCCATGTAGTATGGATGTATGTGCAGTACTAACCCTATTATTTACATGTCCGTGTAGTATTAATGTATGTGCACTACTAACCCTATTATTTACATGTCCATGTAGTATGGATGTATGTGCAGTACTAACCCTATTATTTACATGTCAGTATAGTCTGGATGTATGTGCAGTACTAACCCTATTATTTACATGTCCGTGTAGTCTGGATGTATGTGCAGTACTAACCCTATTATTTACATGTCCGTGTAGTCTGGATGTATGTGCAGTACTAACCCTATTATTTACATGTCCTTGTAGTCTGGATGTATGTGCACTACTAACCCTATTATTTACATGTCCGTGTAGTCTGGATGTATGTGCAGTACTAACCCTATTATTTACATGTCTGTGTAGTCTGAATGTATGTGCAGTACTAACCCTATTATTTACATGTCCGTGTAGTCTGGATGTATGTGCAGTACTAACCCTATTATTTACATGTCCGTGTAGTCTGGATGTATGTGCAGTACTAACCCTATTATTTACATGTCAGTATAGTCTGGATGTATGTGCAGTACTAACCCTATTATTTACATGTCCGTGTAGTATGGATGTATGTGCAGTACTAACCCTATTATTTACATGTTCGTGTAGTCTGGATGTATGTGCAGTACTAACCCAATTATTTACATGTCTGTGTAGTCTGGATGTATATGCAGTACTAACCCTATTATTTACATGTCCTTGTAGTCTGGATGTATGTGCACTACTAACCCTATTATTTACATGTCCGTGTAGTCTGGATGTATGTGCACTACTAACCCTATTATTTACATGTTCGTGTAGTCTGGATGTATGTGCAGTACTAACCCTATTATTTACATGTCTGTGTAGTCTGGATGTATGTGCAGTACTAACCCTATTATTTACATGTTCGTGTAGTCTGGATGTATGTGCAGTACTAACCCTATTATTTACATGTCTGTGTAGTCTGGATGTATGTGCAGTACTAACCCTATTATTTACATGTCCGTGTAGTCTGAATGTATGTGCAGTACTAACCCTATTATTTACATGTCCGTGTAGTCTGGATGTATGTGCACTACTAACCCTATTATTTACATGTCCGTGTAGTCTGGATGTATGTGCAGTACTAACCCTATTATTTACATGTCCGTGTAGTCTGGATGTATGTGCAGTACTAACCCTATTATTTACATGTCCGTGTAGTCTGGATGTATGTGCAGTACTAACCCTATTATTTACATGTCCTTGTAGTCTGGATGTATGTGCACTACTAACCCTATTATTTACATGTCCGTGTAGTCTGGATGTATATGCACTACTAACCCTATTATTTACATGTCCGTGTAGTCTGGATGTATGTGCAGTACTAACCCTATTATTTACATGTCAGTATAGTCTGGATGTATGTGCAGTACTAACCCTATTATTTACATGTCCGTGTAGTATGGATGTATGTGCACTACTAACCCTATTATTTACATGTCCGTGTAGTCTGGATGTATGTGCACTACTAACCCTATTATTTACATGTTCGTGTAGTCTGGATGTATGTGCAGTACTAACCCTATTATTTACATGTCTGTGTAGTCTGGATGTATGTGCAGTACTAACCCTATTATTTACATGTTCGTGTAGTCTGGATGTATGTGCAGTACTAACCCTATTATTTACATGTCTGTGTAGTCTGGATGTATGTGCAGTACTAACCCTATTATTTACATGTCCGTGTAGTCTGAATGTATGTGCAGTACTAACCCTATTATTTACATGTTCGTGTAGTCTGGATGTATGTGCAGTACTAACCCTATTATTTACATGTCTGTGTAGTCTGGATGTATGTGCAGTACTAACCCTATTATTTACATGTCCGTGTAGTCTGAATGTATGTGCAGTACTAACCCTATTATTTACATGTCCGTGTAGTCTGGATGTATGTGCACTACTAACCCTATTATTTACATGTCTGTGTAGTCTGGATGTATGTGCAGTACTAACCCTATTATTTACATGTCCGTGTAGTCTGAATGTATGTGCAGTACTAACCCTATTATTTACATGTCCATGTAGTATGGATGTATGTGCAGTACTAACCCTATTATTTACATGTCAGTATAGTCTGGATGTATGTGCAGTACTAACCCTATTATTTACATGTCCGTGTAGTCTGGATGTATGTGCAGTACTAACCCTATTATTTACATGTCCGTGTAGTCTGGATGTATGTGCAGCTGTGACTTTCGCTTCTTTTTCTGGTTTGTTGCTTTGATGTGGAAAAGTAACATGAAGGTTGTGAGGAATTGTTCCTTAGTATTGTAATGAATGGCATGGAAACCCTCCAAGACACTCCCGGTACCAGATATGGCGCTGCTGGTCCTATTTCTGAGGATGCAGGATAGACGGTTGTGATAAGTCTATCCTGAGCCATGACATAACAGATGAGGCTCCACATCTCAACCAGCAAATTCATTTTCAATTCCAGATGAATCTCTCCATTATGAGCTCATTTGAGTTCCTTATCTGATGCTTAGGCCTCTTGGAGGAGGCTTCGGCCCGTGCTCATCCATCTTAATGTCAGGCTCAGCACACCCACTTGTGTAAGGCAATTTATTGGTACTTTGGGAACTGCCTGGAGTCGTTCTGTACTTATCTGCTCTTTCCAAATGTAATTTCTGATGTCCGTGACAAAATGGTAGATTTAGAGGAGAGTACTGAGAGCATATAGCGTGCAGACAGATGGAGCGGTGGAGAGGCAGACATGTCCTGCAGCGGCTTGGACGGCTTCTGCACCCACATGGGGCCCACATCGATCTGTAGTATGGGTGCATTTGCTTTAAGGGACACTGACAGGCCCAATAAGCATATTTCGGTATGTATGACAGTACAGGTCTTATAAAGTGTATGAGAATCATCTAAGTATCCCCCCTGTCCACCTTATAACTACAGTAAAATGAAGTTTTATAACCTGCTTGAATCGTCTTCAATCTGCCCAAGGGGCGGCGTTTCATCTCCACTTGCGCCCAGCCAGCCTCGCCACAACTGCCGTTTGAAGCGCCGCCCAGCTCATCAATATTCACTTCGCTGGGCGGCTACTCTGAAGCGCTGCTCTGAACTGTGCCCGGCGCATGCGCATAAAGCAGAGGTTGCATCGGCCTCTGAGAATCAGACTGTGCGCAGGCGTCATGTGATCCTGGCCAGTGAGGGTGCCGGGCGCATGCGCTGAAGATGGCCGGGGACACTAGTAGCCGCCCAGCGAAGTGAATATTGATGAGCTGGGCGGCGCTTCAAACGGCAGTTGTGGCGAGGCTGGCTGGGCGCAAGTGGAGATGAAACGCCGCCCCTTGGGCAGATTGATCCCGATTCAAGCAGGTTATAAAACTTCATTTTACTGTAGTTATAAGGTGGACAGGGGGGATACTTAGATGATTCTCATACACTTTATAAGACCTGTACTGTCATATATACCGAAATATGCTTTTTGGGCCTGTCAGTGTCCCTTTAGTTTTGTGGCTTGCATTTTTTGTCAGTCTGCAGGTGGCTCACAGGTGCACATTTCATGTGGCCAAGATATAACCGTACCCAAATTCGCTCCTCTTGGCTAGCAAACAGTACTTGTCGGTGCAATGACCTATGATATCATTAACGCACCATATGGGCCAACAGGTCCACTGAATGTACCCCATTACCCATCATAACCTCTGTACCAGCTGATCTGGTAAAAAAGAAATCGCAGTACCCCATCACCCGTTATAACCTACTGTATCCTCTATAACCTCTGTACCCTCTCACCCCTTATAACCTTCTGTAATATAATATACTAGCAGAAGGACCCGGCTTTGCACGGGTATATTTCATCTATTTCATTTAATGTTTGTATGTGAGGTTAAAAGATATTGACAGTATCCCCCATAACAGTGACCTCTACAGCAGCCCGCCCCTTTAACAGTGAAATCCACAGTCCCCCAACAATTAACACTGAGCCTCCACAGTGCCCCAGCACTGTAAAATGGGACATCCACGGCAGCCCATCCCTTTAACTTTGACCTTCACAGCGGCCCACCCCTTAACTTTGACCTTCACAGCACCCCACCCCTTTAACAGTGATAGATATATATATATATATATATATATATATATACAGTATAGTTGCAATAAAAAGTATGTGAACCCTTTGGAATGATATGGATTTTTGCACAAATTGGTCATAAAATGTGATCTGATCTTCATCTAAGTCACAACAATAGACAATCACAGTCGGCTTAAACTAATAACACACAAAGAATTCAATGTTACCATGTTTTTATTGAACACACCATGTAAACATTCACAGTGCAGGTAGAAAAAGTATGTGAACCCTTGGATTTAATAACTGGTTGAACCTCCTTTGGCAGCAATAACTTCCACCAAACGTTTCCTGCAGTTGCAGGTCAGACGTGCACAACGGTCAGGAGTAATTCTTCACCATTCCTCTTTACAGAACGGTTTCAGTTCAGCAATATTCTTGGGATGTCTGGTGTGAATCGCTTTCTTGAGGTCATGCCGCAGCATCTCAATCGGGTTGAGGTCAGGACTCTGACTGGGCTACTCCAGAAGGCGTATATTTTTCTGTTTAAGCCATTCTGTTGTCGATTTACTTCTATGCTTTGGGTCGTTGTCCTGTTGCAACACCCATCTTCTGTTGAGCTTCAGATGGTGGACAGATGGCCTTAAGTTCTCCTGCAAAATATCTTGATGAACTTGGGAATTCATTTTGCCTTCAATGATAGCAATCCATCCAGGCCCTGACGCAGCAAAGCAGCCCCAAACCATGATGCCCCCACCACCATAACTCACAGCTGGGATGAGGTTTTGATGTTGGTGTGCTGTGCCTCTTTTTCTCCACACATAATGTTGTGTGTTTCTTCCAAACAACTCCACTTTGGTTTCATCTGTCCACAGAATATTTTGCCAGTACTGCTGTGGAACATCCAGATGCTCTTGTGCAAACTGTAAACGTGCAGCAATGTTTTTTTTTGGACAGCAGTGGCTTCCTCTGTGGTATCCTCCCATGAAATCCATTCTTGTTTAGTGTTTTACGTATCATAGATTCGCTAACAGGGATGTTATCATATGCCAGAGACTTTTGTAAGTCTTTAGCTGACACTCTAGGATTCTTCTTCGCCTCATTGAGCAGTCTGCGCTGTGCTCTTGCAGTCCTCTTTACAGGACGGCCACTCCTAGGGAGAGTAGCAGCAGTGCTGAACTTTCTCCATTTATAGACAATTTGTCTTACTGTGGACTGATGAACAGCAAGGCTTTTGGAGATACTTTTATAACCCTTTCCAGCTTTATGCAAGTCAACAATTCTTAATCGTAGGTCTTCTGAGAGCTCTTTTGTGTGAGGCATCATTCACATCAGGCAATGCTTTTTGTGAAAAGCAAACCCAGAACTGGTGTGTGTTTTTTATAGGGCAGGGCAGCTGTAACCAACACCTCCAATCTCATCTCATTGATTGGACTCCAGTTGGCTGACACCTCACTCCAATTAGCTCTTGGAGATGTCATTAGTCTAGGGGTTCACATACTTTTTCCACCTGCACTGTGAATGTTTACATGGTGTGTTCAATAAAAACATGGTAACATTTAATTCTTTGTGTGTTATTAGTTTAAGCAGACTGTGATTGTCTATTGTTGTGACTTAGATGAAGATCAGATCACATTTTATGACCAATTTGTGCAGAAATCCATATCATTCCAAAGGGTTCACATACTTTTTCTTGCAACTATATACACTGCTCAAAAAAATAAAGGGAACACAAAAATAACACATCCTAGATCTGAATTAATTAAATATTCTTCTGAAATACTTTGTTCTTTACATAGTTGAATGTGCTGACAACAAAATCACACAAAAATAAAAAGATGGAAATCAAATTTTTCAACCCATGGAGGTCTGGATTTGGAGTCACCCTCAAAATTAAAGTGGAAAAACACACTACAGGCTGATCCAACTTTGATGTAATGTCCTTAAAACAAGTCAAAATGAGGCTCAGTAGTGTGTGTGGCTTCCACGTGCCTGTATGACCTCCCTACAACGCCTGTGCATGCTCCTGATAAGGTGGCGGACGGTCTCCTGAGGGATCTCCTCCCAGACCTGGACTAAAGCATCTGCCAACTCCTGGACAGTCTGTGGTGCAACGTGACGTTGGTGGATAGAGCGAGACATGATGTCCCAGATGTGCTCAATTGGATTCAGGTCTGGGGAACGGGCGGGCCAGTCCACAGCATCAATGCCTTCGTCTTGCAGGAACTGCTGACACACTCCAGCCACATGAGGTCTAGCATTGTCTTGCATTAGGAGGAACCCAGGGCCAACCGCACCAGCATATGGTCTCACAAGGGGTCTGAGGATCTCATCTCGGTACCTAATGGCAGTCAGGCTACCTCTGGCGAGCACATGGAGGGCTGTGCGGCCCTCCAAAGAAATGCCACCCCACACCATTACTGACCCAATGCCAAACCGGTCATGCTGGAGGATGTTGCAGGCAGCAGAACGTTCTCCACAGCGTCTCAAGACTCTGTCACGTCTGTCACATGTGCTCAGTGTGAACCTGCTTTCATCTGTGAAGAGCACAGGGCGCCAGTGGCGAATTTGCCAATATTGGTGTTCTCTGGCAAATGCCAAGCGTCCTGCACGGTGTTGGGCTGTAAGCACAACCCCCACCTGTGGACGTCGGGCCCTCATATCACCCTCATGGTGTCTGTTTCTGACCGTTTGAGCAGACACATGCACATTTGTGGCCTGCTGGAGGTCATTTTGCAGGGCTCTGGCAGTGCTCCTCCTTGCACAAAGGCGGAGGTAGCGGTCCTGCTGCTGGGTTGTTGCCCTCCTACGGCCTCCTTCACATCTCCTGATGTACTGGGCTGTCTCCTGGTAGCGCCTCCATGCTCTGGACACTACGCTGACAGACACAGCAAACCTTCTTGCCACAGCTCGCATTGATGTGCCATCCTGGATAAGCTGCACTACCTGAGCCACTTGTGTGGGTTGTAGACTCCGTCTCATGCTACCACTAGAGTGAAAGCACCGCCAGCATTCAAAAGTGACCAAAACATCAGCCAGGAAGCATAGGAACTGAGAAGCGGTCTGTGGTCACCACCTGCAGAACCACTCCTTTATTGGGGGTGTCTTGCTAATTGCCTATAATTTCCACCTGTTGTCTATCCCATTTGCACAACAGCATGTGAAATTGATTGTCACTCAGTGGACAGTTTGATTTCACAGAAGTGTGATTGACTCGGAGTTACATTGTGTTGTTTAAGTGTTCCCTTTATTTTTTTGAGCAGTGTATATATATATATATATATATATATATATATATTATAATACTGTCCTTTGTAGTATATAAACTGTACAATATACTCTCCTCAATAGTAAATATGTTATACTGTCCTCTGTAATGTATATTGGTATACTGTCCGCTGTAGTATATATACAGTATACTGTCCTCTGCAAAATATATACGGTATACCGTCTTCTATAGTATGTATATATATATATATATGCAGTGTACTGTCCTCTTTAGTTTTTTTATATACAGTATACTGTCCTCCGTTTAATATAAATACAGTATTCTGTCCTCCGTAGAATATATACAATTTAATGTCCTCTGTAGTTTATATATACACAGTATACAGTCCTCTCTAGTAGATATACAGTATACTGTCCTCTGTAGTATATATATACAGTATACTTTCCTCTGTATTATATATAAATTATAATCTTCTCTGTAGTGAATATTGTTATACTGTCCTCTGTAGTATATATACAGTATACTGTCCTCTACAAAATATATACGGTATACTGTTCTCTGTAGTATGTATATATATGCAGTGTACTGTCATTTTTAGTTTTTATATACAGTATACTGTCCTCCGTTTTATATAAATACAGTATTCTGTCCTCTGTAGTATATACAGGGTGGATACACCTTAATAAAATGGGAATGGTTGGTGATATTAACTTCCTGTTTGTGGCACATTAGTATATGTGAGGGGGGAAACTTTTCAAGATGGGTGGTGACCATGGCGGCCATTTTGAAGTTGGCTATTTTGAATCCAACTTTTGTTTTTTTTAATAGGAAGAGGGTCATTTGACACATCAAACTTATTGGGAATTTCACAAGAAAAACAATGGTGTGCTTGGTTTTAACGTAACTTTATTCTTTCATGAGTTATTTACAAGTTTCTGACCACTTACAAAATGTGTTCAATGTGCTGCCCATTGTGTTGGATTGTCAATGCAACCCTTTATTCCCACTCTTCACACACTGATAGCAACACCGCAGGAGAAATGCTAGCACAGGCTTGCAGTATCTGTAGTTTCAGGTGCTGCACATCTCGTATCATCTGAAGGCAATCGTCTATGCTGTGAAGATACGAGATGTGCAGCACCTGAAACTACGGATACTGGAAGCCTGTGCTAGCATTTCTCCTGCGGTGTTGCTATCAGTGTGTGAAGAGTGGGAGAAGAGGGTTGCATTGACAATCCAACACAATGGGCAGCACATTGAACACATTTTATAAGTGGTCAGAAACTTGTAAATAACTCATGAAAGAACAAAGTTACGTTAAAACCAAGCACACCATTGTTTTTCTTGTGAAATTCCCAATAAGTTTGATGTGTCAAATGACCCTCTTCCTATTGAAAAAACAAAAGTTGGATTCAAAATGGCCGACTGGCTGCCATGGTCACCACCCATCTTGAAAAGTTTCCCCCCTCACATATAGTAATGTGCCACAAACAGGAAGTTAATATCACCAACCATTCCCATTTTATTAAGGTGTATCCATATAAATGGCCCACCCTGTATACAGTTTACAGTACTCTGTAGAAGATACAGTCAGGTCCATAAATATTGGTACATGGACACAATTCTAACATTTTTGGCTCTATACACCACCACAATGGATTTGAAATGAAACGAACAAGAAGTGCTTTACCTGCAGACTTTCATTTAAGGGTATTTACATCCAAATCAGGTGAACGGTGCAGGAATTACAACAGTTTGCATATGTGCCTCCCGCTTGTTAAGGGACCAAAAGTAATGGGACAGAATAATAATCATAAATCAAACTTTTACTTTTTAATACTTGGTTGCAAATCCTTTGCAGTCAATTACAGCCTGAAGTCTGGAACGCATAGACATCCCCAGACGCGGGGTTTCATCCCTGGTGATGCTCGGCCAGGCCTCTACTGCAACTGTCCTCAGTTCCTGCTTGTTCTTGGGGCATTTTCCCTTCAGTTTTGTCTTCAGCAAGTGAAATGCATGCTCAATCGGATTCAGGTCCGGTGATTGACTCGGCCATTGCAGAACATTCCACTTCTTTCCCTTAAAAACTCTTTGGTTGCTTTTGCAGTATGCTTTGGGTCATTGTCCATCTGCACTGTGAAGCGCCGTCCAATGAGTTCTGAAGCATTTGGCTGAATATGAGCAGATAATATTGCCTGAAACTCTTCAGAATTCATCCTGCTGCTTTTGTCAGCAGTCACATCATCAATAAATACAAGAGAAGCAGTTCCATTGGCAGCCATACATGCCCACGCCATGACACTACCGCCACCATGCTTCACTGATGAGGTGGTATGCTTAGGATCATGAGCAGTTCCTTTCCTTTCTCCATACTCTTCTCTTCCCATCACTCTGGTACAAGTTGATCTTGGTCTCATCTGTCCATAGGATGTTGTTCCAGAACTGTGAAGCCTTTTTTAGAGGTCGTTTGGCAAACTCTAATCTGGCCTTCCTGTTTTTGAGGCTCACTAATGGTTTACATCTTGTGGTGAACACTCTGTATTCACTCTGGTGAAGTCTTCTCCTGATTGTTGACTTTGGCACACATACACCTACCTCCTGGAGAGTGTTCTTGATCTGGCCAACTGTTGTGAAGAGTGTTTTCTTTAATAGGGAAAGAATTCTTCGGTCATCCACCACAGTTGTTTTCCGTGGTCTTCCGGGTCTTTTGGTGTTGCTGAGCTCACCTGTGCGTTCCTTCTTTTTAAGAATGTTCCAAACAGTTGTTTTGGCCAGGCCTAATGTTTTTGCTATCTCTCTGATGGGTTTGTTGTGGTTTTTTTTCAGCCTAATGATGGCTTGCTTCACTGATAGTGACAGCTCTTTGGATCTCATCTTGAGAGTTGACAGCAACAGATTCCAAATGCAAATAGCAGACTGGAAATGACCTTTGGACCTTTTATCTGCTCATTGTAATTTGGATAATGAGGGAATAACACACACCTGGCCATGGGACAGCTGAGAAGCTAATTGTCCCATTACTTTTGGTCCCTTAACAAGTGGGAGGCACACTTGCAAACTGTTGTAATTCCTACACCGTTCACCTGATTTGGATGTAAATACCCTCAAATTAAAGCTGACAGTCTGCAGGTAAAGCACATCTTGTTCGTTTCATTTCAAATCCATTGTGGTGGTGTATAGAGCCAAAAATGTTACAATTGTGTCACTGTCCCAATATTTATGGACCTGACTGTATATAGTACACTGTCCCTTGTAGTATATATACAGTATATTCTAATCTATAGTAACAAAAATCAAACCACGGTCACCTGACCAAACGCTCCTTTTAGGGGTCCTATCTGTATGTTAAAACTTTAACCTTTATTAATTACTTTTAAAGCAAACTCAGAGAAAACAGTACTACAAGGTAATTAAAAAATATCAGGTTGCACTTTCGGGCTAAAGTCAGCAACTTAATAGAAACCTAGAAACCTAGAATGTGTCGGCAGATAAGAACCATTCGGCCCATCTAGTCTGCCCAATATACTGAATACTATGAAAAGCCCTTGGCCCTATCTTATATGAAGGATGGCCTTATGCCTATCCCATGCATGTTTAAACTCCTCCACTGTATTTGCAGCTACCACTTCTGCAGGAAGGCTATTCCATGCATCCACTACTCTCTCAGTAAAGTAATACTTCCTGATATTACTGTTAACCCTTTGCCCCTCTAATTTAACACTATGTCCTCTTGTAGCAGTTTTTCTTCTTGTAAATCTTCTCTCCTCTTTTACCTTGTTGATTCCCTTTATGTATTTAGCAGTTTCTCTCATCTCCCCTCTGTCTCGTCTTTCTTCCAAGCTATACATGTTAAGGTCCTTTAATCTTTCCTGGTAAGTTTTATCCTGCAATCCATGGACCAGTTTAGTAGCTGTTCTCTTAACTCTCTCCAAAGTATCAGTATCCTTCTGGAGATATGGTCTCCAGTACTGAGCACAATACTCCAGATGAGGTCTCACTAGTGCTCTGTAGAGCGGCATGAGCGCCCCCCCCCCCCCTCTGTCTACCTGTAATCCCTCTCCCTATACACCCCAGCATTCTGCTAGCATCTCCTGCTGCTCTATGACACTGTCTGCCTACCTTTAAGTCTTCTGAAATAATTACCCGTAAATCCCTTTCCTCAGATACTGAGGTTAGGACTGTGTCACTGATTGTATATTCTGCTCTTGGTTTTTTTACGCCCCAGGTGCATTATCTTGCACTTATCAACATTACATTTTAGTTGTCAGATTTTTGACCGTTCCTCTAGTTTTCCTAAATCCTTTTCCATTCGGTGTATCCCTCCAGGAACATCAACCCTGTTACAAATCTTTGTGTCATCAGCAAAAAGACACACCTTACCATCAAGGCCTTCTGCAATTTTGCTGATAAAGATATTAAACAATATGGGTCCCAAAACAGATCCCTGAGGTACCCCACTGGTAACAAGACCATGGTCTGAAAATACTCCATTGACTACAACCCTCTGTTGTCTGTCCCTCAGCCATTGCCTAATCCATTCAACAATATGGGAGTCCACGCACAAAGACTGCAATTTATTGATAAGCCTTCTATGTGGGACGGTATCAAAAGCCTTACTAAAGTCCAGATAAGCGATGTCTACTGCACCTCCGCCATCTATTATTTTAGTCACCCAATCAAAAAAATCAATAAGATTAGTTTGACATGATCTCCCTGAAGTAAACCCATGCTGTTTTTTATCTTTCAATCCATGGGATTTTAGATGTTCCACAATCCTCTCCTTAAGTATGGTCTTTTTTGGTCGCTGTCACTCGCTCTGTGCTCTATTTGAGAGGTGGATACTCTGTAGGCCATGTATCCCCACAGGTTCCACACACCGGAACTCCGGCGCCGAGCGTGATTACTAGTAACAGCCCCTTGTCCGGCCCATAGGATTTTTTTTGACTATTATATCCCTACCATTTTAATATTTACCATAGTATAATACCCCTATCCCGCTCCCTAGTTATTTACTGTACTCTCCAGTACTCGGTCATTTGGAACGCACTTCCGGTTGGTGCGTTCCACATACTGGAAATCCAACTTTTGTCCACCCGTCTTTAAGGTACATTGTTTTTCGGTCCTTCCACCATGTTTAACAGGGCCGACACATGTACCACTGTGTATATGGACAATATCAAACATTCAGTATGTATATATATTGTGTTTGTTCTGTTCTTTTATTTTATTTTAGATTTCACTTTCTATTTAGACCCATTCTTTTCTATTGGACTCCTGATGTCACTTCCGGGACCGGAAGTGATACTGACGTTCTTTGGGCGCCAAAAAAACGCCCTATGCTTGATTGAATGTGACTTGCTATATTTAGATGTGTGTTTGATGCAATACCTTGTATATGCCTAATACCTTCTCTGCTCCTGAGGAAGGGGTTTATCTAATCCCCGAAATGCGTTGAGCCCACCTGACTTATTTATGTATTAAAGGAATATACCAGAAGTTCCAAGTAGTGGGCTGCCGTATTTTCCAGCTACTCTACAGGCAAGCCAGGCGAGGGAGGTGGTTGTTTTGGGTGTCTTGAGCTTTATCCCACTACACCCCTCCCTGGTGAAGTGAGTGTGGTGTATATCACCTTTTATACGTTATATACGTTTTTACGTTGTCCATTTGATTTTAATTATCAGATGTGCTATGGTTTTATCATATGGTTATTGAGCACTAAACAGCTCTCTCCTCCCCGCTCTTTTATGGTAAGGGGCATCTATTTATTATTGGAGTATATTTTATAGATTTATTTATCCCTTTCAATAGCGGTTTTGGTACTATCCGGTGATTTTTCTCCTCTCTTTTCACTACATCCCCACAGGTTGCCAGGTGTGTTCTCAATGGTGAATTGCTTGGTTCCCTATAGGTCCTAGGTATAGGAGTTTCCATTATAAATAGATGAGGTGTGTAACGGATCACCTGGCACCCCTAGACCTCCGTTGACGGATGCTCCTAGCGTTTCCTGAGGTTTCCAAGCACTCTGGCAGACACCACAATCACCGAACCGAAGAAGCATATAAATCCTCTTCAAGCATATGAATGCTGTAGACAGTTGAATAGGAAACCATACGAATAGGTTTACACTCCTAGCAGTCAAACTGGGACAGCATACCATAAATCCTCCCCCAAGAATGAGACGACACTTCACCTTGAGGGTTATAACAGGAACTCACTTTATTTAGACACAGCACACCGACTTTAAACCCCCCAACAGCCTCATTTACATACAATAGAGCACCTAGAGGACTCTGGTTCAAGGAAGGGTGGGGCCAGACAATAGCAAGGGCTGATGGGAGATTAAGGAGGGACAGAGCAGCTGGTTTAAACTGGTGTCCCTGCGACAACACCTTGCTGGGGAAACTATGGGACAGGAAAAAGGGGGAGGAGAAGAGGCACAGAAAAGCAATGCCTCCAATACAGTAAACATCACAGTAAGAGCAAGATATATACAGTTTACAATACACAACAATACGATCCAACCAAACCCACAATAACATACATAATATTAAAGACAGCCTGAATGCAATCTGCTACACAGTCTTAAAGGGGCATTGTTCCTAAAAGTCATAATATGTCCACGGATGGCCATTAAAGGGCCAGCAGCAGCAATATAAAAGACCACATGCCCAAATATTGCATTCAAACATACCAATTTACCAGGGGCCATAGTCAGCAGGTAGGAGGCGGGCAGCCAGGCCTCTCCAATGCCCAGTGGCGAGGCGGGTTTCGCCACAAGGTGTATTCCTATATCCCTATACAACAGACATCCATCATTCATTCACACCATCTCACACGCTGGGAGATCAAATAGTTAACCTCCGAACATTTGCACAATATATACTGAGCTGGACATTGATTGCGACCCTACTGGTTGTAAATCTTGCTCTATATTGCAACCTGTCTAAAAGGTATAGATTGTCACTACCCCACCCGACATGTTTCGCCGCAAAGCGGCTTTGTCAGTGGAGTTAGGGTAATAGCTCCTCTGTAGTATATATATATACAGTACTTTGTAGTTTATATATACAGTATACTGTCCTCTGTAGGATATAAATACAGTATATTGTCCTCTGTATTATATATACAGTATACTGTCTGTGGCGAAACCAACCTCGCCACTGGGTTTTGGAGAAGCCTGGTTGCCAGCCTCTTGCCCCAGGATTATGGGCCCTCTCATCAGCCCATGCAAAACTTAAACCCCATGGCGATTTGACTGTATTTGTGGCATCTGAGCGCTCAGATCCAAGCCATATGGGGACATGTGGGGTTTTGAGGTGTGTGACAGAACCATCTGTCTGTGTAATTGTATTGTATGTTATGTGAGGGTACCCATATAGCTCATTTTATTGTATTCATGTTGTCTGAGTGCCATTCACCTAATAATATGCACTCAGACTTGAGCTATCTGGGAATATGTTAAATGTCTGTGTTTGCTGTGAGAGTGTGACATTGTGTGTTTGGGTGGTGATTCCTGTCCTGTTGTTCCCACATGTGTATTGGTGATTTCCCTTTGTCCTGAGAGATAATTGAATTTCTCCTCGGGTGTCTCCAGGGCAGAGAGGAGGAAACCATGATGCATTGTGGGGATGTCTTGTGTCTGTGTATCCTGAGTGCTACGTATCTGTCCTGTGTCACAGTCTTCCTTCTTGATCTTGGGCCTCAGCAGAGGCTTGGATCCTTGGTTGGGGTCCCTGTTTCTGGGAGCTCCTACTAACACAGCCTACCCCAGCAGGGGGGTGGCTCACACTGCCTAGAACTTTCTTTCCTACCCCTGAAGTAGGATGTGGGAACATTCCACTCCTCCTCAGGTAGGGGGGAGCTAGCCTGGAATGGTCTATTCCAGTCTAGGTCTATTAACTAGCTATGGTCTACTTACATATTGCTGCCACCTGCTGGTGTACATGGAAATTACAGCAAATACATATAATACAAATGCAATGTCAGATTACACAGGATATTAACACATTTACACTTTAACATCATATAGCAGGGTGACAGAGTTTTAGTGACATACTCTGGGATGTTACATAACCCGTTACTTTAAGATAAGCCGTCCTCGGCGCATGGTAGGCGGTTGAGGAGTAAGTTCTGGGTACCCAATACAATACAAAGTGCTGCGTGAAATACATATAATGACATACATAGACAAAACATGAAACAGTTTCCTCGAGGTTCCTGCCCGCTAGCATAAGGTGTCCAACACACAGTTTCCTTATCTTGGTATAACCAGGTAACCTATAACTGCACAAAGCATGCATCGCTGACTGACTTTGTATGTTCTGGCCATGAACATCAAAGAGAGCATGGGGGTGTCTTTACTCCGTAATCCCACCATTATGTAATGCAAAGCACGCAAATGAAAGGGTGGCTTTATCCTGTATTCCCTTCCCTGCATCATAGCCTGAAGAAATTTGGCTTATAGCACGATCACTATGATGACTAAGAGGAAGCTAAATATATATGGCTCTAAGGTTTGAGGCGCCTTACCTTAGGCAAACGCTCAGAAGGGGAGGTATTTATCGTCTCCGTGTCTTCTGGCAAGTCACAGGAGGAGGGCAGTACGTTCCCATGGATCTCCTGGAAATGAGACACTTCCGGAATCCGGAACATAAAACAAGCGGGAAGGAGCATCCTAGGGCTTCTAACGATTCCCGAAGCAGCAGGGGTACCTGTGAAGTAATCTGGACCTGCCTGGACTTACCACTTGGTCCTACCCTGGGTACCTATGGGTATATATCACCGGGTGTAGGCCATTAGTATTCAGCGTCCCTATGATGACAGTCCGTATAAGGGGGAAGAGAACAAGAGCTGTAAAAAGGCACACTTTAAGTAAGTTACTACATTTTGGTTAAGTGCAATGGTTAAGTGCAATCATTAGAAACAGTGCATAAAATCACATTGCGGCATCTGGAATGATAATACACACAATGGGCAAGATATCTTGAACGTTGCATAACATTTGTAAACTGGTTACAATGACATAAATTATTAAATAGCATGACAATTATATGCAAGCTTTTATGTTGCGATAGAACATTTTACAAAATAGTGCAAATTTATTAGTGCAAATATCAATGTCAGGTGGGGCTCAACAATAACTTGAGTCCTTTTTCCTTAAAGTGCTTGAAGTTGCAGAATCCTCTGGAAATTGATAAAAGTTCTTTGCAATCCACAGGGCAAAGGAGTTAATTGTAATCCAAAGGGTTAAAAGTCAATAGCAGCAGCAGGCTATCAAGTAACCTGAGAAAGGGGATTGTTGTGCCTTTTCATAGGTAAATGTATTGATATCCAATTTATTCTAGTCAAGATGGATGTTCATTGCCTTTAAGAGCCATGCTCGACTATAGTTACAATTTTGTATGTCTTAAGTAGGCCAAATTAAGGTCACACAAAGGTTTATACTCTTCAGTGTTATCCTTCTCATGAATGTACCAGTCTGAGAAGAAGCCTCCTTGTTTACTTTTAAATTTATGACGGGAGATAAAGATAAGCTCTATGCAGCTGGTGATCATTACCTATACAATTAGATATTTATTAATGAAGCAAAATATATAATATGTATGTATTCATTTAATGAGCCTTAGTTAGTCCTTAGCATAAAACAATCAGTAGGACATATTTATATTTGTTTATATTATATTGTTATATGTTACGAAGACAACATGTATCCAGTATATTGTATATATTTCTCATTAGAAGAGTATCTGTCTCTAAACGAGTGTCTGTGAAGATGTGTGTTTTGTAACAATTAATTACATCTTTTGTATGACAAGAGGTACTGATATCTCTGTGAGAAAACAAAGCCATTCAAGTTATTTATGATCCATAAATCAACAGTGTGACACATTAAGTGAGACGCCTAGAGGTCTGTCTCTAATTGCTACAAGTGTCAGAATTAATCCCTATGGCTTTGAATTAAAGCTTCTAAGGTCAAAATGTATATTCAGACTTACATAAGTTAACCCTTTATACTATGATGCAGATAGCTTATACAGCAGTGCCACCTAGGTATCAGTACGTGACAATACAACAGTAGCAAAAGTGCATTCTGGGTAAGGTTAAGATGTCACATTTTTTATCAATGGTCACGCCCATCCGACAATGATTGGAAAGTTCCAAACTAGGAAGGTGTGTCTAACTGATAAGTTTGTGATCATAAGCCATACACAGGGAAAGAAAAAAAAGGAGAAAGAGAGAAGAAGAGAAGTTGAGCTCTCTAGAAGGGTCTATCAAGATGAAAGCCATGGTGAGATGCACTTTGATGGACCACCCAGCTTTCCTAGGAGCAGAAGTGAGATTCCTACTAGGACTTGGTAAGAGACACAGAAAATGATATTTCATTTTATTAAGACTAATTTGATAGTGTGGGTGAAATTATACCATCTAGATTGGCGAATAAATAAATAAGTAAATTAATTGATCATCTCCATATTGAGATGTAGTCTTAGGATATTGTGAGGCTTCATTCTACCTGCAGAAGAATCAAGACTCATAATCTAGCAAAGCATTAAATAATTGCTTATATATACAGTACAGACCAAAAGTTTGGACACACCTTCTCATTCAAAGAGTTTTCTTTATTTTCATGACTATGAAGGCATCAAAACTATGAATTAACACATCTGGAATTATATACATAACAAACAAGTGAGAAACAACTGAAAATATGTCATATTCTAGGTTCTTCAAAGTAGCCACTTTTTGCTTTGATTACTGCTTTGCCCACTCTTGGCATTCTCTTGATGAGCTTCAAGAGGTAGTCCCCTGAAATGGCCTTCCAACAGTCTTAAAGGAGTTCCCAGAGATGCTTAGCACTTGTTGGCCCTTTTGCCTTCACTCTGTGGTCCAGCTCACCACAAACCATCTCGATTGGGTTCAGGTCCGGTGACTGTGGAGGCCAGGTCATCTGGCGCAGCACCCCATCACTCTCCTTCATGGTCAAATAGCCATTATAACAAAACAATAACAAACACAGGTGCACTCTGCAGAATCACTAAATCCTCAAACTGATTTTAAAATTGAGAGATTAGTCAACATGTCCTACGGTGTAGAACATGTCTAAGCCCGGACACCACGACAAGGTTTCTCAAGTAGCCCGGGACCCTACACTCTCCTACCTGAGCCATATGGGCGATACCAGGAGCCAGTGGGCAAATTACAGGAGCATAAGGCCGACTCACAAACAACTCACCAGTTACCTCCAGCATGTGGCCATGCTTGCAATGAGAGGAGGGAGGAGTCTGTGAGTCCCACTCAAGACTTGCTGATATGTCCCAGGCCTCACAGGTGCACCTAAATGTGGCCTGTAGATGGAAAACAGGCACATTTGAATAGGAGTTTATACACCTCCAGAAATCTATATATACAAACTAAGAAGACAGGTTGGCATTAGCAGGAGGTGCTTCAAACGGGCCACAAGTGCAGGATTTGCTCCCCTATATATATGCACAACTGCATGTGGGTTTGAAGCACCTCCTGCTAATGCCAACCTGTCTTCTTAGTTTGTTCAAATAGCCATTACTTTCAAAGTTTTCCCAATTTTTCGGCTGACTGACTGACCTTCATTTCTTAAAGTAATGATGGCCACTCGTTTTTCTTTACTTAGCTGCCTTTTTCTTGCCATAATACAAATTCTAACAGTCTATTCAGTAGGACTATCAGCTGTGTATCCACCTGACTTCTCCTCAATGCAACTGATGGTCCCAACCCCATTTATAAGGCAAGAAATCCCACCTTTTAAACCTGACAGGGCACACCTGTGAAGTGAAAACCATTTCAGGGGACTACCTCTTGAAGCTCATCAAGAGAATGCCAAGAGTGTGCAAAGCAGTAATCAAAGCAAAAGGTGGCTACTTTGAAGAACCTAGAATATGACATATTTTCAGTTGTTTCACACTTGTTTGTTATGTATATAATTCCACATGTGTTAATTTCATGATTTTCCTATTACTTGACGTAAAGTCATGATTTTATTAAAGACCCTACTGTTACCATAGCAGCAAAGAAATGAACATGTCAATCACAAAAGAAAACCATAGTAACAGACTCCTCCCCCTTATCCCAGTATATATGGACTCCACGCTCTGGGATCATCCTCTTTCTTTGAACAGCCACTTTAACCGCTGACTCGATCTTCCTGAACGAAAAACAACAGCCCTGAACCTTAGGACCAACTTGTCAACCGACTAGACAGCCGAACCCGGGCAGCATCGAAAAACGCCATCGAGTGTGTTTAGGCCTGAGGAGGAGGAACTTCAACCTGCGAATGAGAATACAAGATACGAGGTAGTACCACAAGAATATTCCATGAAGGATAAGTAAAACCATACAAACAAATTCAGACAACAAATAATTCATAAATAAACAAATAATGTATAAAAACATAAAATGAGCTGCAATAGACTCTTCCTAAAACCCCAACAGGGTGGGTAAGGGAGGGCAATACTCGCCTCCGTGTCTTTAATAAAATCATGACTTTACGTCAAGTAATAGGAAAATCATGAAATTTTATCACAAGACACGGAGGCTTCGTATTGCTAGTTTAAAGCTGGGATATAACCGAGTCAAAAGCATGAGATTCCGGGCGAAAGTAAAACTCTCGGAAAGTGGAAACTCTAGACCAATCCGCTAGACGCATAACATCCTCCAGACGGGCCCCGGCGACCGACATAGAGGTAGCGGAAGCACTGCGGACTGAATGAGCCGTAAAGATATTAGTGTCAACACCAGCCTGACTCATAATTTCCTTAACCCAGCGAGACAGTGTTACATTGGCGACTGGAGCATAAGGCCTCCGAAAAGATATAAACAGATTGGGGAACGTAGAGATACGTAAAGGTGCAGTACGAGATTCGTACTCTTGGAGGCACGCCACCGGGCACAGCTGAGGGGACTGGGGAAAAGCCGGGTAAGCCACTGAGCGAATGTTCGTCTTAGTGCGTCTCGAAATGTTAAACAAAACCCCTTGCGGTGTAAAGGACCGAGCATCGTGATCCAATGCCCGCACATCAGACACCCGCTTACACGAAATTAGGCAAAATAGTGTAACCAACTTAGCTGACAACTGGCGTAGTGACAATTGATCGTTGGAAGACCATGAAACCAGAAAACTTAAAACCAACCCCACATCCCAAGTTGCCGAGAAACGAGGTCTGGGAGGTCGAGACAAACGAGAGCCCTTCAGCAGACGACACACCAAAGGATGTTGACCCGCAGGAGAACCCTCGAAACCTTCGTGTCGGGAAGAAATGGCCGATCTGTAAAGATTAATAGTGCGATAGGCTTTACCTGAGTCATATAAAGAAGATAAGAAGGACAAAACCGA
>NC_053395.1:236460385-236485385 GCF_905171765.1 Bufo bufo
GTATGTGAGGAGCTCCCTCTAGTGGTGGCTGTATATACATCTGTATGTGAGGAGCTCCCCCTAGTGGTGGCTGTATATACATCTGTATGTGAGGAGCTCCCTCTAGTGGTGGCTGTATATACATCTGTATGTGAGGAGCTCCCTCTAGTGGTGTCTGTATATACATCTGTATGTGAGGAGCTCCCTCTAGTGGTGGCTGTATATACATCTGTATGTGAGGAGCTCCCTCTAGTGGTGGCTGTATATACATCTGTATGTGAGGAGCTCCCTCTAGTGGTGACTGTATATACATCTGTATGTGAGGAGCTCCCTCTAGTGGTGGCTGTATATACATCTGTATGTGAGGAGCTCCCTCTAGTGGTGGCTGTATATACATCTGTATGTGAGGAGCTCCCTCTAGTGGTGGCTGTATATACATCTGTATGTGAGGAGCTCCCTCTAGTGGTGACTGTATATACATCTGTATGTGAGGAGCTCCCTCTAGTGGTGTCTGTATATACATCTGTATGTGAGGAGCTCCCTCTAGTGGTGTCTGTATATACATCTGTATGTGAGGAGCTCCCTCTAGTGGTGTCTGTATATACATCTGTATGTGAGGAGCTCCCTCTAGTGGTGACTGTATATACATCTGTATGTGAGGAGCTCCCTCTAGTGGTGGCTGTATATACATCTGTATGTGAGGAGCTCCCTCTAGTGGTGTCTGTATATACATCTGTATGTGAGGAGCTCCCTCTAGTGGTGACTGTATATACATCTGTATGTGAGGAGCTCCCTCTAGTGGTGGCTGTATATACATCTGTATGTGAGGAGCTCCCTCTAGTGGTGTCTGTATATACATCTGTATGTGAGGAGCTCCCTCTAGTGGTGGCTGTATATACATCTGTATGTGAGGAGCTCCCTCTAGTGGTGTCTGTATATACATCTGTATGTGAGGAGCTCCCCCTAGTGGTGACTGTATATACATCTGTATGTGAGGAGCTCCCCCTAGTGGTGTCTGTATATACATCTGTATGTGAGGAGCTCCCCCTAGTGGTGACTGTATATACATCTGTATGTGAGGAGCACCCTCTAGTGGTGGCTGTATATACATCTGTATGTGAGGAGCTCCCCCTGTATGTGAGGAGCACCCTCTAGTGGTGACTGTATATACATCTGTATGTGAGGAGCTCCCTCTAGTGGTGGCTGTATATACATCTGTATGTGAGGAGCTCCCTCTAGTGGTGGCTGTATATACATCTGTATGTGAGGAGCTCCCTCTAGTGGTGACTGTATATACATCTGTATGTGAGGAGCTCCCTCTAGTGGTGGCTGTATATACATCTGTATGTGAGGAGCTCCCTCTAGTGGTGGCTGTATATACATCTGTATGTGAGGAGCTCCCTCTAGTGGTGGCTGTATATACATCTGTATGTGAGGAGCTCCCTCTAGTGGTGACTGTATATACATCTGTATGTGAGGAGCTCCCCTAGTGGTGGCTGTATATACATCTGTATGTGAGGAGCTCCCCCTAGTGGTGACTGTATATACATCTGTATGTGAGGAGCTCCCTCTAGTGGTGTCTGTATATACATCTGTATGTGAGGAGCTCCCGCTAGTGGTGTCTGTATATACATCTGTATGTGAGGAGCTCCCTCTAGTGGTGACTGTATATACATCTGTATGTGAGGAGCTCCCTCTAGTGGTGGCTGTATATACATCTGTATGTGAGGAGCTCCTCCTAGTGGTGGCTGTATATACATCTGTATGTGAGGAGCTCCCTCTAGTGGTGGCTGTATATACATCTGTATGTGAGGAGCTCCCTCTAGTGGTGGCTGTATATACATCTGTATGTGAGGAGCTCCCTCTAGTGGTGTCTGTATATACATCTGTATGTGAGGAGCTCCCTCTAGTGGTGGCTGTATATACATCTGTATGTGAGGAGCTCCCTCTAGTGGTGGCTGTATATACATTTGTATGTGAAGCGCTCCTTCTAGTGGTGACTGTTTATACATCTGTATGTGAGGAGCTCCCTCTAGTGGTGACTGTATATACATCTGTATGTGAGGAGCTCCCTCTAGTGGTGACTGTATATACATCTGTATGTGAGGAGCTCCCCTAGTGGTGGCTGTATATACAGCTGTATGTGAGGAGCTCCCTCTAGTGGTGACTGTATATACATCTGTATGTGAGGAGCTCCCTCTAGTGGTGGCTGTATATACATCTGTATGTGAGGAGCTCCAACTAGTGGTGGCTGTATATACATCTGTATGTGAGGAGCACCCTCTAGTGGTGTCTGTATATACATCTGTATGTGAGGAGCTCCCCCTAGTGGTGACTGTATATACATCTGTATGTGAGGAGCACCCTCTAGTGGTGGCTGTATATACATCTGTATGTGAAGAGCTCCCCCTAGTGGTGGCTGTATATACATCTGTATGTGAGGAGCTTCCTCTAGTGGTGGCTGTATATACATCTGTATGTGAGGAGCTCCCCCTAGTGGTGGCTGTATATACATCTGTATGTGAGGAGCACCCTCTAGTGGTGGCTGTATATACATCTGTATGTGAGGAGCTCCCCCTAGTGGTGGCTGTATATACATCTGTATGTGAGGAGCTCCCTCTAGTGGTGACTGTATATACATCTGTATGTGAGGAGCTCCCTCTAGTGGTGGCTGTATATACATCTGTATGTGAGGAGCTCCCTCTAGTGGTGACTGTATATACATCTGTATGTGAGGAGCTCCCTCTAGTGGTGACTGTATATACATCTGTATGTGAGGAGCTCCCTCTAGTGGTGGCTGTATATACATCTGTATGTGAGGAGCTCCCTCTAGTGGTGGCTGTATATACATCTGTATGTGAGGAGCTCCCTCTAGTGGTGTCTGTATATACATCTGTATGTGAGGAGCTCCCTCTAGTGGTGTCTGTATATACATCTGTATGTGAGGAGCTCCCCCTAGTGGTGGCTGTATATACATCTGTATGTGAGGAGCTCCTCTAGTGGTGACTGTATATACATCTGTATGTGAGGAGCTCCCTCTAGTGGTGTCTGTATATACATCTGTATGTGAGGAGCTCCCTCTAGTGGTGACTGTATATACATCTGTATGTGAGGAGCTCCCTCTAGTGGTGTCTGTATATACATCTGTATGTGAGGAGCTCCCTCTAGTGGTGACTGTATATACATCTGTATGTGAGGAGCTCCCTCTAGTGGTGGCTGTATATACATCTGTATGTGAGGAGCTCCCTCTAGTGGTGACTGTATATACATCTGTATGTGAGGAGCTCCCTCTAGTGGTGTCTGTATATACATCTGTATGTGAGGAGCTCCCTCTAGTGGTGTCTGTATATACATCTGTATGTGAGGAGCTCCCTCTAGTGGTGACTGTATATACATCTGTATGTGAGGAGCTCCCTCTAGTGGTGGCTGTATATACATCTGTATGTGAGGAGCTCCCCTAGTGGTGTCTGTATATACATCTGTATGTGAGGAGCTCCCTCTAGTGGTGACTGTATATACATCTGTATGTGAGGAGCTCCCTCTAGTGGTGTCTGTATATACATCTGTATGTGAGGAGCTCCCTCTAGTGGTGACTGTATATACATCTGTATGTGAGGAGCTCCCCTAGTGGTGGCTGTATATACATCTGTATGTGAGGAGCTCCCCTAGTGGTGACTGTATATACATCTGTATGTGAGGAGCTCCCCTAGTGGTGGCTGTATATACATCTGTATGTGAGGAGCTCCCCCTAGTGGTGACTGTATATACATCTGTATGTGAGGAGCTCCCTCTAGTGGTGGCTGTATATACATCTGTATGTGAGGAGCTCCCTCTAGTGGTGTCTGTATATACATCTGTATGTGAGGAGCTCCCCCTAGTGGTGACTGTATATACATCTGTATGTGAGGAGCACCCTCTAGTGGTGGCTGTATATACATCTGTATGTGAAGAGCTCCCCCTAGTGGTGGCTGTATATACATCTGTATGTGAGGAGCTTCCTCTAGTGGTGGCTGTATATACATCTGTATGTGAGGAGCTCCCCCTAGTGGTGACTGTATATACATCTGTATGTGAGAGCTCCCCCTAGTGGTGGCTGTATATACATCTGTATGTGAGGAGCTTCCTCTAGTGGTGGCTGTATATACATCTGTATGTGAGGAGCTCCCCCTAGTGGTGGCTGTATATACATCTGTATGTGAGGAGCTCCCCCTAGTGGTGGCTGTATATACATCTGTATGTGAGGAGCTTCCTCTAGTGGTGGCTGTATATACATCTGTATGTGAGGAGCTCCCCCTAGTGGTGGCTGTATATACATCTGTATGTGAGGAGCACCCTCTAGTGGTGTCTGTATATACATCTGTATGTGAGGAGCTCCCCTAGTGGTGGCTGTATATACATCTGTATGTGAGGAGCTCCCCCTAGTGGTGGCTGTATATACATCTGTGAGGAGCTCCTCTAGTGGTGGCTGTATATACATCTGTATGTGAGGAGCTCCCTCTAGTGGTGGCTGTATATACATCTGTATGTGAGGAGCTCCTCTAGTGGTGACTGTATATACATCTGTATGTGAGGAGCTCCCTCTAGTGGTGGCTGTATATACATCTGTATGTGAGGAGCTCCCTCTAGTGGTGGCTGTATATACATCTGTATGTGAGGAGCTCCCTCTAGTGGTGGCTGTATATACATCTGTATGTGAGAGCTCCCTCTAGTGGTGACTGTATATACATCTGTATGTGAGGAGCTCCCTCTAGTGGTGGCTGTATATACATCTGTATGTGAGGAGCTCCCTCTAGTGGTGACTGTATATACATCTGTATGTGAGGAGCTCCCCTAGTGGTGGCTGTATATACATCTGTATGTGAGGAGCTCCCTCTAGTGGTGACTGTATATACATCTGTATGTGAGGAGCTCCCTCTAGTGGTGGCTGTATATACATCTGTATGTGAGGAGCTCCCTCTAGTGGTGTCTGTATATACATCTGTATGTGAGGAGCTCCCTCTAGTGGTGGCTGTATATACATCTGTATGTGAGGAGCTCCCTCTAGTGGTGGCTGTATATACATCTGTATGTGAGGAGCTCCTCTAGTGGTGTCTGTATATACATCTGTATGTGAGGAGCTCCCTCTAGTGGTGACTGTATATACATCTGTATGTGAGGAGCTCCCTCTAGTGGTGTCTGTATATACATCTGTATGTGAGGAGCTCCCCCTAGTGGTGACTGTATATACATCTGTATGTGAGGAGCTCCCTCTAGTGGTGTCTGTATATACATCTGTATGTGAGGAGCTCCCCCTAGTGGTGACTGTATATACATCTGTATGTGAGGAGCTCCCTCTAGTGGTGGCTGTATATACATCTGTATGTGAGGAGCTCCCCTAGTGGTGGCTGTATATACATCTGTATGTGAGGAGCTCCCTCTAGTGGTGACTGTATATACATCTGTATGTGAGGAGCTCCCTCTAGTGTGGCTGTATATACATCTGTATGTGAGGAGCTCCCTCTAGTGGTGGCTGTATATACATCTGTATGTGAGGAGCTCCTCTAGTGGTGACTGTATATACATCTGTATGTGAGGAGCTCCCTCTAGTGGTGACTGTATATACATCTGTATGTGAGGAGCTCCCCCTAGTGGTGGCTGTATATACATCTGTATGTGAGGAGCTCCCTCTAGTGGTGGCTGTATATACATCTGTATGTGAGGAGCTCCCTCTAGTGGTGGCTGTATATACATCTGTATGTGAGGAGCTCCCTCTAGTGGTGGCTGTATATACATCTGTATGTGAGGAGCTCCTCTAGTGGTGGCTGTATATACATCTGTATGTGAGGAGCTCCCTCTAGTGGTGACTGTATATATATCTGTATGTGAGGAGCTCCCCCTAGTGGTGGCTGTATATACATCTGTATGTGAGGAGCTCCCTCTATTGGTGACTGTATATACATCTGTATGTGAGGAGCTCCCTCTAGTGGTGGCTGTATATACATCTGTATGTGAGGAGCTCCCTCTAGTGGTGTCTGTATATACATCTGTATGTGAGGAGCTCCCTCTAGTGGTGGCTGTATATACATCTGTATGTGAAGAGCTCCCTCTAGTGGTGACTGTATATACATCTGTATGTGAGGAGCTCCCTCTAGTGGTGACTGTATATACATCTGTATGTGAGGAGCTCCCTCTAGTGGTGACTGTATATACATCTGTATGTGAGGAGCTCCCCCTAGTGGTGGCTGTATATACATCTGTATGTGAGGAGCTCCCTCTAGTGGTGACTGTATATACATCTGTATGTGAGGAGCTCCCTCTAGTGGTGGCTGTATATACATCTGTATGTGAGGAGCTCCCTCTAGTGGTGTCTGTATATACATCTGTATGTGAGGAGCTCCCTCTAGTGGTGGCTGTATATACATCTGTATGTGAGGAGCTCCCCTAGTGGTGTCTGTATATACATCTGTATGTGAGGAGCTCCCTCTAGTGGTGACTGTATATACATCTGTATGTGAGGAGCTCCCTCTAGTGGTGGCTGTATATACATCTGTATGTGAGGAGCTCCCCCTAGTGGTGACTGTATATACATCTGTATGTGAGGAGCTCCCCCTAGTGGTGGCTGTATATACATCTGTATGTGAGGAGCTCCCCCTAGTGGTGACTGTATATACATCTGTATGTGAGGAGCACCCTCTAGTGGTGGCTGTATATACATCTGTATGTGAGAGCTCCCCCTAGTGGTGGCTGTATATACATCTGTGAGGAGCACCCTCTAGTGGTGACTGTATATACATCTGTATGTGAGGAGCTCCCTCTAGTGGTGGCTGTATATACATCTGTATGTGAGGAGCTCCCTCTAGTGGTGGCTGTATATACATCTGTATGTGAGGAGCTCCCTCTAGTGGTGACTGTATATACATCTGTATGTGAGGAGCTCCCTCTAGTGGTGGCTGTATATACATCTGTATGTGAGGAGCTCCCTCTAGTGGTGACTGTATATACATCTGTATGTGAGGAGCTCCTCTAGTGGTGACTGTATATACATCTGTATGTGAGGAGCTCCCTCTAGTGGTGGCTGTATATACATCTGTATGTGAGGAGCTCCCTCTAGTGGTGACTGTATATACATCTGTATGTGAGGAGCTCCCCCTAGTGGTGGCTGTATATACATCTGTATGTGAGGAGCTCCCCCTAGTGGTGACTGTATATACATCTGTATGTGAGGAGCTCCTCCTAGTGGTGTCTGTATATACATCTGTATGTGAGGAGCTCCCTCTAGTGGTGACTGTATATACATCTGTATGTGAGGAGCTCCCTCTAGTGGTGGCTGTATATACATCTGTATGTGAGGAGCTCCCTCTAGTGGTGACTGTATATACATCTGTATGTGAGGAGCTCCCTCTAGTGGTGTCTGTATATACATCTGTATGTGAGGAGCTCCCTCTAGTGGTGACTGTATATACATCTGTATGTGAGGAGCTCCCCCTAGTGGTGGCTGTATATACATCTGTATGTGAGGAGCTCCCCCTAGTGGTGACTGTATATACATCTGTATGTGAGGAGCTCCTCCTAGTAGTGTCTGTATATACATCTGTATGTGAGGAGCTCCCCCTAGTGGTGTCTGTATATACATCTGTATGTGAGGAGCTCCCTCTAGTGGTGACTGTATATACATCTGTATGTGAGGAGCTCCCTCTTGTGGTGGCTGTATATACATCTGTATGTGAGGAGCTCCTCCTAGTGGTGTCTGTATATACATCTGTATGTGAGGAGCTCCCTCTAGTGGTGACTGTATATACATCTGTATGTGAGGAGCTCCCTCTAGTGGTGTCTGTATATACATCTGTATGTGAGGAGCTCCCTCTAGTGGTGGCTGTATATACATCTGTATGTGAGGAGCTCCCTCTAGTGGTGACTGTATATACATCTGTATGTGAGGAGCTCCCTCTAGTGGTGTCTGTATAGACATTATATGTGAGGAGCTCCCCCTAGTGGTGACTGTATATACATCTGTATGTGAGGAGCTCCCCCTAGTGGTGTCTGTATATACATCTGTATGTGAGGAGCTCCCCCTAGTGGTGACTGTATATACATCTGTATGTGAGGAGCACCCTCTAGTGGTGGCTGTATATACATCTGTATGTGAAGAGCTCCCCCTAGTGGTGGCTGTATATACATCTGTGAGGAGCACCCTCTATTGGTGACTGTATATACATCTGTATGTGAGGAGCTCCCTCTAGTAGTGGCTGTATATACATCTGTATGTGAGGAGCTCCCTCTAGTGGTGACTGTATATACATCTGTATGTGAGGAGCTCCCTCTAGTGGTGACTGTATATACATCTGTATGTGAGGAGCTCCCTCTTGTGGTGGCTGTATATACATCTGTATGTGAGGAGCTCCCTCTAGTGGTGGCTGTATATACATCTGTATGTGAGGAGCTCCCTCTAGTGGTGTCTGTATATACATCTGTATGTGAGGAGCTCCCTCTAGTGGTGACTGTATATACATCTGTATGTGAGGAGCTCCCCCTAGTGGTGGCTGTATATACATCTGTATGTGAGGAGCTCCCCCTAGTTGTGACTGTATATACATCTGTATGTGAGGAGCTCCTCCTAGTGGTGTCTGTATATACATCTGTATGTGAGGAGCTCCCCCTAGTGGTGTCTGTATATACATCTGTATGTGAGGAGCTCCCTCTAGTGGTGACTGTATATACATCTGTATGTGAGGAGCTCCCTCTAGTGGTGGCTGTATATACATCTGTATGTGAGGAGCTCCCTCTAGTGGTGGCTGTATATACATCTGTATGTGAGGAGCTCCCTCTAGTGGTGGCTGTATATACATCTGTATGTGAGGAGCTCCCTCTAGTGGTGGCTGTATATACATCTGTATGTGAGGAGCTCCTCCTAGTGGTGTCTGTATATACATCTGTATGTGAGGAGCTCCCTCTAGTGGTGGCTGTATATACTTCTGTATGTGAGGAGCTCCCTCTAGTGGTGGCTGTATATATATTTGTATGTGAAGCGCTCCTTCTATTGGTGACTGTTTATACATCTGTATGTGAGGAGCTCCCTCTAGTGGTGACTGTATATACATCTGTATGTGAGGAGCTCCCTCTAGTGGTGACTGTATATACATCTGTATGTGAGGAGCTCCCCCTAGTGGTGGCTGTATATACAGCTGTATGTGAGGAGCTCCCTCTAGTGGTGACTGTATATACATCTGTATGTGAGGAGCTCCCTCTAGTGGTGGCTGTATATACATCTGTATGTGAGGAGCTCCAACTAGTGGTGGCTGTATATACATCTGTATGTGAGGAGCACCCTCTAGTGGTGTCTGTATATACATCTGTATGTGAGGAGCTCCCCCTAGTGGTGACTGTATATACATCTGTATGTGAGGAGCACCCTCTAGTGGTGGCTGTATATACATCTGTATGTGAAGAGCTCCCCCTAGTGGTGGCTGTATATACATCTGTATGTGAGGAGCTCCCTCTAGTGGTGGCTGTATATACATCTGTATGTGAGGAGCTCCCCCTAGTGGTGGCTGTATATACATCTGTATGTGAGGAGCACCCTCTAGTGGTGGCTGTATATACATCTGTATGTGAAGAGCTCCCCCTAGTGGTGGCTGTATATACATCTGTATGTGAGGCGCTCCTTCTACTGGTGACTGTATATACATCTGTATGTGAGGAGCTCCCTCTAGTAGTGGCTGTATATACATCTGTATGTGAGGAGCTCCCTCTAGTGGTGACTGTATATACATCTGTATGTGAGGAGCTCCCTCTAGTGGTGACTGTATATACATCTGTATGTGAGAAGCTCCTCTTGTGGTGGCTGTATATACATCTGTATGTGAGGAGCTCCCTCTTGTGGTGGCTGTATATACATCTGTATGTGAGGAGCTCCCTCTAGTGGTGTCTGTATATACATCTGTATGTGAGGAGCTCCCTCTAGTGGTGACTGTATATACATCTGTATGTGAGGAGCTCCCCCTAGTGGTGGCTGTATATACATCTGTATGTGAGGAGCTCCCCCTAGTGGTGACTGTATATACATCTGTATGTGAGGAGCTCCTCCTAGTAGTGTCTGTATATACATCTGTATGTGAGGAGCTCCCTCTATTGGTGACTGTATATAGATCTGTATGTGAGGAGCTCCCTCTAGTGGTGTCTGTATATACATCTGTATGTGAGGAGCTCCCTCTAGTGGTGACTGTATATACATCTGTATGTGAGGAGCTCCCTCTAGTGGTGGCTGTATATACATCTGTATGTGAGGAGCTCCTCCTAGTGGTGTCTGTATATACATCTGTATGTGAGGAGCTCCCTCTAGTGGTGACTGTATATACATCTGTATGTGAGGAGCTCCCTCTAGTGGTGTCTGTATATACATCTGTATGTGAGGAGCTCCCTCTAGTGGTGACTGTATATACATCTGTATGTGAGGAGCTCCCCCTAGTGGTGGCTGTATATACATCTGTATGTGAGGAGCTCCCCCTAGTGGTGACTGTATATACATCTGTATGTGAGGAGCTCCCCCTAGTGGTGGCTGTATATACAGCTGTATGTGAGGAGCTCCCCCTAGTGGTGACTGTATATACATCTGTATGTGAGGAGCTCCCTCTAGTGGTGGCTGTATATACATCTGTATGTGAGGAGCACCCTCTAGTGGTGTCTGTATATACATCTGTATGTGAGGAGCTCCCCCTAGTGGTGACTGTATATACATCTGTATGTGAGGAGCACCCTCTAGTGGTGGCTGTATATACATCTGTATGTGAAGAGCTCCCCCTAGTGGTGGCTGTATATACATCTGTATGTGAGGAGCTCCCTCTAGTGGTGGCTGTATATACATCTGTATGTGAGGAGCTCCCCCTAGTGGTGACTGTATATACATCTGTATGTGAAGAGCTCCCCCTAGTGGTGGCTGTATATACATCTGTATGTGAGGAGCTTCCTCTAGTGGTGGCTGTATATACATCTGTATGTGAGGAGCTCCCCCTAGTGGTGGCTGTATATACATCTGTATGTGAGGAGCTCCCCCTAGTGGTGGCTGTATATACATCTGTGAGGAGCTTCCTCTAGTGGTGGCTGTATATACATCTGTATGTGAGGAGCTCCCCCTAGTGGTGGCTGTATATACATCTGTATGTGAGGAGCACCCTCTAGTGGTGTCTGTATATACATCTGTATGTGAGGAGCACCCTCTAGTGGTGTCTGTATATACATCTGTATGTGAGGAGCTCCCCCTAGTGGTGGCTGTATATACATCTGTGAGGAGCTCCTCTAGTGGTGGCTGTATATACATCTGTATGTGAGGAGCTCCCTCTAGTGGTGGCTGTTTATACATCTGTATGTGAGGCGCTCCTTCTATTGGTGACTGTATATACATCTGTATGTGAGGAGCTCCCTCTAGTGGTGGCTGTATATACATCTGTATGTGAGGAGCTCCCTCTAGTGGTGGTTGTATATACATCTGTATGTGAGGAGCTCCCTCTAGTGGTGGCTGTATATACATTTGTATGTGAAGCGCTCCTCTATTGGTGACTGTTTATACATCTGTATGTGAGGAGCTCCCTCTAGTGGTGACTGTATATACATCTGTATGTGAGGAGCTCCCTCTAGTGGTGACTGTATATACATCTGTATGTGAGGAGCTCCCCCTAGTGGTGGCTGTATATACAGCTGTATGTAAGGAGCTCCCTCTAGTGGTGACTGTATATACATCTGTATGTGAGGAGCTCCCTCTAGTGGTGGCTGTATATACATCTGTATGTGAGGAGCTCCAACTAGTGGTGTCTGTATATACATCTGTATGTGAGGAGCTCCCTCTAGTGGTGGCTGTATATACATCTGTATGTGAGGAGCTCCCTCTAGTGGTGGCTGTATATACATCTGTATGTGAGGAGCTCCAACTAGTGGTGTCTGTATATACATCTGTATGTGAGGAGCACCCTCTAGTGGTGTCTGTATATACATCTGTATGTGAGGAGCTCCCCCTAGTGGTGACTGTATATACATCTGTATGTGAGGAGCACCCTCTAGTGGTGGCTGTATATACATCTGTATGTGAAGAGCTCCCCCTAGTGGTGGCTGTATATACATCTGTATGTGAGGAGCTTCCTCTAGTGGTGGCTGTATATACATCTGTATGTGAGGAGCTCCCCCTAGTGGTGGCTGTATATACATCTGTATGTGAGGAGCACCCTCTAGTGGTGGCTGTATATACATCTGTATGTGAAGAGCTCCCCCTAGTGGTGGCTGTATATACATCTGTATGTGAGGCGCTCCTTCTACTGGTGACTGTATATACATCTGTATGTGAGGAGCTCCCTCTAGTAGTGGCTGTATATACATCTGTATGTGAGGAGCTCCCTCTAGTGGTGACTGTATATACATCTGTATGTGAGGAGCTCCCTCTAGTGGTGACTGTATATACATCTGTATGTGAGAAGCTTCCTCTTGTGGTGGCTGTATATACATCTGTATGTGAGGAGCTCCCTCTTGTGGTGGCTGTATATACATCTGTATGTGAGGAGCTCCCTCTAGTGGTGTCTGTATGTACATCTGTATGTGAGGAGCTCCCTCTAGTGGTGACTGTATATACATCTGTATGTGAGGAGCTCCCCCTAGTGGTGGCTGTATATACATCTGTATGTGAGGAGCTCCCCCTAGTGGTGACTGTATATACATCTGTATGTGAGGAGCTCCTCCTAGTAGTGTCTGTATATACATCTGTATGTGAGGAGCTCCCTCTATTGGTGACTGTATATAGATCTGTATGTGAGGAGCTCCCTCTAGTGGTGTCTGTATATACATCTGTATGTGAGGAGCTCCCTCTAGTGGTGACTGTATATACATCTGTATGTGAGGAGCTCCCTCTTGTGGTGGCTGTATATACATCTGTATGTGAGGAGCTCCTCCTAGTGGTGTGTGTATATACATCTGTATGTGAGGAGCTCCCTCTTGTGGTGACTGTATATACATCTGTATGTGAGGAGCTCCCTCTAGTGGTGTCTGTATATACATCTGTATGTGAGGAGCTCCCTCTAGTGGTGACTGTATATACATCTGTATGTGAGGAGCTCCCCCTAGTGGTGGCTGTATATACATCTGTATGTGAGGAGCTCCCCCTAGTGGTGACTGTATATACATCTGTATGTGAGGAGCTCCCCCTAGTGGTGGCTGTATATACAGCTGTATGTGAGGAGCTCCCCCTAGTGGTGACTGTATATACATCTGTATGTGAGGAGCTCCCTCTAGTGGTGGCTGTATATACATCTGTATGTGAGGAGCACCCTCTAGTGGTGTCTGTATATACATCTGTATGTGAGGAGTTCCCCCTAGTGGTGACTGTATATACATCTGTATGTGAGGAGCACCCTCTAGTGGTGGCTGTATATACATCTGTATGTGAAGAGCTCCCCCTAGTGGTGGCTGTATATACATCTGTATGTGAGGAGCTTCCTCTAGTGGTGGCTGTATATACATCTGTATGTGAGGAGCTCCCCCTAGTGGTGACTGTATATACATCTGTATGTGAAGAGCTCCCCCTAGTGGTGGCTGTATATACATCTGTATGTGAGGAGCTTCCTCTAGTGGTGGCTGTATATACATCTGTATGTGAGGAGCTCCCCCTAGTGGTGGCTGTATATACATCTGTATGTGAGGAGCTCCCCCTAGTGGTGGCTGTATATACATCTGTGAGGAGCTTCCTCTAGTGGTGGCTGTATATACATCTGTATGTGAGGAGCTCCCCCTAGTGGTGGCTGTATATACATCTGTATGTGAGGAGCACCCTCTAGTGGTGTCTGTATATACATCTGTATGTGAGGAGCTCCCCTAGTGGTGGCTGTATATACATCTGTATGTGAAGAGCTCCCCCTAGTGGTGGCTGTATATACATCTGTGAGGAGCTTCCTCTAGTGGTGGCTGTATATACATCTGTATGTGAGGAGCTCCCTCTAGTGGTGGCTGTTTATACATCTGTATGTGAGGCGCTCCTTCTATTGGTGACTGTATATACATCTGTATGTGAGGAGCTCCCTCTAGTGGTGGCTGTATATACATCTGTATGTGAGGAGCTCCCTCTAGTGGTGGTTGTATATACATCTGTATGTGAGGAGCTCCCTCTAGTGGTGGCTGTATATACATTTGTATGTGAAGCGCTCCTTCTATTGGTGACTGTTTATACATCTGTATGTGAGGAGCTCCCTCTAGTGGTGACTGTATATACATCTGTATGTGAGGAGCTCCCTCTAGTGGTGACTGTATATACATCTGTATGTGAGGAGCTCCCCCTAGTGGTGGCTGTATATACAGCTGTATGTAAGGAGCTCCCTCTAGTGGTGACTGTATATACATCTGTATGTGAGGAGCTCCCTCTAGTGGTGGCTGTATATACATCTGTATGTGAGGAGCTCCAACTAGTGGTGTCTGTATATACATCTGTATGTGAGGAGCTCCCTCTAGTGGTGGCTGTATATACTTCTGTATGTGAGGAGCTCCCTCTAGTGGTGGCTGTATATACATCTGTATGTGAGGAGCCCCCCTAGTGGTGTCTGTATATACATCTGTATGTGAGGAGCTCCCTCTAGTGGTGACTGTATATATATCTGTATGTGAGGAGCTCCCTCTAGTGGTGTCTGTATAGACATTATATGTGAGGAGCTCCCCCTAGTGGTGACTGTATATACATCTGTATGTGAGGAGCTCCCCCTAGTGGTGTCTGTATATACATCTGTATGTGAGGAGCTCCCCCTAGTGGTGACTGTATATACATCTGTATGTGAGGAGCACCCTCTAGTGGTGGCTGTATATACATCTGTATGTGAAGAGCTCCCCCTAGTGGTGGCTGTATATACATCTGTGAGGAGCACCCTCTATTGGTGACTGTATATACATCTGTATGTGAGGAGCTCCCTCTAGTAGTGGCTGTATATACATCTGTATGTGAGGAGCTCCCTCTAGTGGTGGCTGTATATACATCTGTATGTGAGGGGCTCCTTCTATTGGTGACTGTATATACATCTGTATGTGAGGGGCTCCTTCTATTGGTGACTGTTTATACATCTGTATGTGAAGAGCTCCCCCTAGTGGTGGCTGTATATACATCTGTGAGGAGCTTCCTCTAGTGGTGGCTGTATATACATCTGTATGTGAGGAGCTCCCTCTAGTGGTGGCTGTTTATACATCTGTATGTGAGGAGCTCCCTCTAGTGGTGGCTGTATATACATCTGTATGTGAGGAGCTTCCTCTAGTGGTGGCTGTATATACATCTGTATGTGAGGAGCTCCCTCTAGTGGTGACTGTATATATATCTGTATGTGAGGAGCTCCCCCTAGTGGTGGCTGTATATACATCTGTATGTGAGGCGCTCCTTCTATTGGTGACTGTATATACATCTGTATGTGAGGAGCTCCCTCTAGTGGTGGCTGTATATACATCTGTATGTGAGGAGCTCCCTCTAGTGGTGGTTGTATATACATCTGTATGTGAGGAGCTCCCTCTAGTGGTGGCTGTATATACATTTGTATGTGAAGCGCTCCTTCTATTGGTGACTGTTTATACATCTGTATGTGAGGAGCTCCCTCTAGTGGTGACTGTATATACATCTGTATGTGAGGAGCTCCCTCTAGTGGTGACTGTATATACATCTGTATGTGAGGAGCTCCCCCTAGTGGTGGCTGTATATACAGCTGTATGTAAGGAGCTCCCTCTAGTGGTGACTGTATATACATCTGTATGTGAGGAGCTCCCTCTAGTGGTGGCTGTATATACATCTGTATGTGAGGAGCTCCAACTAGTGGTGTCTGTATATACATCTGTATGTGAGGAGCTCCCTCTAGTGGTGGCTGTATATACATCTGTATGTGAGGAGCCCCCCTAGTGGTGTCTGTATATACATCTGTATGTGAGGAGCTCCCTCTAGTGGTGACTGTATATATATCTGTATGTGAGGAGCTCCCTCTAGTGGTGTCTGTATATACATCTGTATGTGAGGAGCTCCCCCTAGTGGTGACTGTATATACATCTGTATGTGAGGAGCTCCCCCTAGTGGTGGCTGTATATACATCTGTATGTGAGGAGCTCCCCCTAGTGGTGACTGTATATACATCTGTATGTGAGGAGCACCCTCTAGTGGTGGCTGTATATACATCTGTATGTGAAGAGCTCCCCCTAGTGGTGGCTGTATATACATCTGTGAGGAGCACCCTCTATTGGTGACTGTATATACATCTGTATGTGAGGAGCTCCCTCTAGTAGTGGCTGTATATACATCTGTATGTGAGGAGCTCCCTCTAGTGGTGGCTGTATATACATCTGTATGTGAGGGGCTCCTTCTATTGGTGACTGTTTATACATCTGTATGTGAGGAGCTCCCTCTAGTGGTGGCTGTATATACATCTGTATGTGAGGAGCTCCCTCTAGTGGTGACTGTATATACATCTGTATGTGAGGGGCTCCTTCTATTGGTGACTGTTTATACATCTGTATGTGAGGAGCTCCCTCTAGTGGAGGCTGTATATACATCTGTATGTGAGGAGCTCCCTCTATTGGTGACTGTATATACATCTGTATGTGAGGAGCTCCCTCTAGTAGTGGCTGTATATACATCTGCATGTGAGGAGCTCCCCCTAGTGGTGGCTGTATATACAGCTGTATGTGAGGAGCTCCCCCTAGTGGTGACTGTATATACATCTGTATGTGAGGAGCTCCCTCTAGTGGTGGCTGTATATTCATCTGTATGTGAGGAGCACCCTCTAGTGGTGACTGTATATACAGCTGTATGTGAGGAGCACCCTCTAGTGGTGTCTGTATATACATCTGTATGTGAGGAGTTCCCCCTAGTGGTGACTGTATATACATCTGTATGTGAGGAGCACCCTCTAGTGGTGGCTGTATATACATCTGTATGTGAAGAGCTCCCCCTAGTGGTGGCTGTATATACATCTGTATGTGAGGAGCTCCTCCTAGTAGTGTCTGTATATACATCTGTATGTGAGGAGCTCCCCCTAGTGGTGTCTGTATATACATCTGTATGTGAGGAGCTCCCTCTAGTGGTGACTGTATATACATCTGTATGTGAGGAGCTCCCTCTTGTGGTGGCTGTATATACATCTGTATGTGAGGAGCTCCTCCTAGTGGTGTCTGTATATACATCTGTATGTGAGGAGCTCCCTCTAGTGGTGGCTGTATATACTTCTGTATGTGAGGAGCTCCCTCTAGTGGTGGCTGTATATACATCTGTATGTGAGGAGCTCCCTCTAGTGGTGACTGTATATATATCTGTATGTGAGGAGCTCCCTCTAGTGGTGTCTGTATAGACATTATATGTGAGGAGCTCCCCCTAGTGGTGACTGTATATACATCTGTATGTGAGGAGCTCCCCCTAGTGGTGTCTGTATATACATCTGTATGTGAGGAGCTCCCCCTAGTGGTGACTGTATATACATCTGTATGTGAGGAGCACCCTCTAGTGGTGGCTGTATATACATCTGTATGTGAAGAGCTCCCCCTAGTGGTGGCTGTATATACATCTGTGAGGAGCACCCTCTATTGGTGACTGTATATACATCTGTATGTGAGGAGCTCCCTCTAGTAGTGGCTGTATATACATCTGTATGTGAGGAGCTCCCTCTAGTGGTGACTGTATATACATATGTATGTGAGGAGCTCCCTCTATTGGTGACTGTTTATACATCTGTATGTGAGGAGCTCCCCCTAGTGGTGACTGTATATACATCTGTATGTGAGGAGCTCCCTCTAGTGGTGACTGTATATACATCTGTATGTGAGGAGCTCCCCCTAGTGGTGGCTGTATATACAGCTGTATGTGAGGAGCTCCCTCTAGTGGTGACTGTATATACATCTGTATGTGAGGAGCTCCCTCTAGTGGTGGCTGTATATACATCTGTATGTGAGGAGCTCCAACTAGTGGTGGCTGTATATACATCTGTATGTGAGGAGCACCCTCTAGTGGTGTCTGTATATACATCTGTATGTGAGGAGCTCCCCCTAGTGGTGACTGTATATACATCTGTATGTGAGGAGCACCCTCTAGTGGTGGCTGTATATACATCTGTATGTGAAGAGCTCCCCCTAGTGGTGGCTGTATATACATCTGTATGTGAGGAGCTTCCTCTAGTGGTGGCTGTATATACATCTGTATGTGAGGAGCTCCCCCTAGTGGTGGCTGTATATACATCTGTATGTGAGGAGCACCCTCTAGTGGTGGCTGTATATACATCTGTATGTGAAGAGCTCCCCCTAGTGGTGGCTGTATATACATCTGTATGTGAGGCGCTCCTTCTACTGGTGACTGTATATACATCTGTATGTGAGGAGCTCCCTCTAGTAGTGGCTGTATATACATCTGTATGTGAGGAGCTCCCTCTAGTGGTGACTGTATATACATCTGTATGTGAGGAGCTCCCTCTAGTGGTGACTGTATATACATCTGTATGTGAGAAGCTCCCTCTTGTGGTGGCTGTATATACATCTGTATGTGAGGAGCTCCCTCTTGTGGTGGCTGTATATACAGCTGTATGTGAGGAGCTCCCTCTAGTGGTGTCTGTATATACATCTGTATGTGAGGAGCTCCCTCTAGTGGTGACTGTATATACATCTGTATGTGAGGAGCTCCCCCTAGTGGTGGCTGTATATACATCTGTATGTGAGGAGCTCCCCCTAGTGGTGACTGTATATACATCTGTATGTGAGGAGCTCCTCCTAGTAGTGTCTGTATATACATCTGTATGTGAGGAGCTCCCTCTATTGGTGACTGTATATAGATCTGTATGTGAGGAGCTCCCCCTAGTGGTGGCTGTATATACATCTGTATGTGAGGAGCTTCCTCTAGTGGTGGCTGTATATACATCTGTATGTGAGGAGCTCCCCCTAGTGGTGTCTGTATATACATCTGTATGTGAGGAGCTCCCCCTAGTGGTGACTGTATATACATCTGTATGTGAGGAGCTCCCCCTAGTGGTGGCTGTATATACATCTGTATGTGAGGAGCTCCCCCTAGTGGTGACTGTATATACATCTGTATGTGAGGAGCACCCTCTACTGGTGGCTGTATATACATCTGTATGTGAAGAGCTCCCCCTAGTGGTGGCTGTATATACATCTGTGAGGAGCACCCTCTATTGGTGACTGTATATACATCTGTATGTGAGGAGCTCCCTCTAGTAGTGGCTGTATATACATCTGTATGTGAGGAGCTCCCTCTAGTGGTGGCTGTATATACATCTGTATGTGAGGGGCTCCTTCTATTGGTGACTGTTTATACATCTGTATGTGAGGAGCTCCCTCTAGTGGTGGCTGTATATACATCTGTATGTGAGGAGCTCCCTCTAGTGGTGACTGTATATACATCTGTATGTGAGGGGCTCCTTCTATTGGTGACTGTTTATACATCTGTATGTGAGGAGCTCCCTCTAGTGGAGGCTGTATATACATCTGTATGTGAGGAGCTCCCTCTATTGGTGACTGTATATACATCTGTATGTGAGGAGCTCCCTCTAGTAGTGGCTGTATATACATCTGCATGTGAGGAGCTCCCCCTAGTGGTGGCTGTATATACAGCTGTATGTGAGGAGCTCCCCCTAGTGGTGACTGTATATACATCTGTATGTGAGGAGCTCCCTCTAGTGGTGGCTGTATATTCATCTGTATGTGAGGAGCACCCTCTAGTGGTGACTGTATATACAGCTGTATGTGAGGAGCACCCTCTAGTGGTGTCTGTATATACATCTGTATGTGAGGAGTTCCCCCTAGTGGTGACTGTATATACATCTGTATGTGAGGAGCACCCTCTAGTGGTGGCTGTATATACATCTGTATGTGAAGAGCTCCCCCTAGTGGTGGCTGTATATACATCTGTATGTGAGGAGCTCCTCCTAGTAGTGTCTGTATATACATCTGTATGTGAGGAGCTCCCCCTAGTGGTGTCTGTATATACATCTGTATGTGAGGAGCTCCCTCTAGTGGTGACTGTATATACATCTGTATGTGAGGAGCTCCCTCTTGTGGTGGCTGTATATACATCTGTATGTGAGGAGCTCCTCCTAGTGGTGTCTGTATATACATCTGTATGTGAGGAGCTCCCTCTAGTGGTGGCTGTATATACTTCTGTATGTGAGGAGCTCCCTCTAGTGGTGGCTGTATATACATCTGTATGTGAGGAGCTCCCTCTAGTGGTGACTGTATATATATCTGTATGTGAGGAGCTCCCTCTAGTGGTGTCTGTATAGACATTATATGTGAGGAGCTCCCCCTAGTGGTGACTGTATATACATCTGTATGTGAGGAGCTCCCCCTAGTGGTGTCTGTATATACATCTGTATGTGAGGAGCTCCCCCTAGTGGTGACTGTATATACATCTGTATGTGAGGAGCACCCTCTAGTGGTGGCTGTATATACATCTGTATGTGAAGAGCTCCCCCTAGTGGTGGCTGTATATACATCTGTGAGGAGCACCCTCTATTGGTGACTGTATATACATCTGTATGTGAGGAGCTCCCTCTAGTAGTGGCTGTATATACATCTGTATGTGAGGAGCTCCCTCTAGTGGTGACTGTATATACATATGTATGTGAGGAGCTCCCTCTATTGGTGACTGTTTATACATCTGTATGTGAGGAGCTCCCCCTAGTGGTGACTGTATATACATCTGTATGTGAGGAGCTCCCTCTAGTGGTGACTGTATATACATCTGTATGTGAGGAGCTCCCCCTAGTGGTGGCTGTATATACAGCTGTATGTGAGGAGCTCCCTCTAGTGGTGACTGTATATACATCTGTATGTGAGGAGCTCCCTCTAGTGGTGGCTGTATATACATCTGTATGTGAGGAGCTCCAACTAGTGGTGGCTGTATATACATCTGTATGTGAGGAGCACCCTCTAGTGGTGTCTGTATATACATCTGTATGTGAGGAGCTCCCCCTAGTGGTGACTGTATATACATCTGTATGTGAGGAGCACCCTCTAGTGGTGGCTGTATATACATCTGTATGTGAAGAGCTCCCCCTAGTGGTGGCTGTATATACATCTGTATGTGAGGAGCTTCCTCTAGTGGTGGCTGTATATACATCTGTATGTGAGGAGCTCCCCCTAGTGGTGGCTGTATATACATCTGTATGTGAGGAGCACCCTCTAGTGGTGGCTGTATATACATCTGTATGTGAAGAGCTCCCCCTAGTGGTGGCTGTATATACATCTGTATGTGAGGCGCTCCTTCTACTGGTGACTGTATATACATCTGTATGTGAGGAGCTCCCTCTAGTAGTGGCTGTATATACATCTGTATGTGAGGAGCTCCCTCTAGTGGTGACTGTATATACATCTGTATGTGAGGAGCTCCCTCTAGTGGTGACTGTATATACATCTGTATGTGAGAAGCTCCCTCTTGTGGTGGCTGTATATACATCTGTATGTGAGGAGCTCCCTCTTGTGGTGGCTGTATATACAGCTGTATGTGAGGAGCTCCCTCTAGTGGTGTCTGTATATACATCTGTATGTGAGGAGCTCCCTCTAGTGGTGACTGTATATACATCTGTATGTGAGGAGCTCCCCCTAGTGGTGGCTGTATATACATCTGTATGTGAGGAGCTCCCCCTAGTGGTGACTGTATATACATCTGTATGTGAGGAGCTCCTCCTAGTAGTGTCTGTATATACATCTGTATGTGAGGAGCTCCCTCTATTGGTGACTGTATATAGATCTGTATGTGAGGAGCTCCCTCTAGTGGTGGCTGTATATACATCTGTATGTGAGGAGCTCCCTCTAGTGGTGACTGTATATACATCTGTATGTGAGGAGCTCCCTCTAGTGGTGACTGTATATAGATCTGGATGTGAGGAGCTCCCTCTAGTGGTGACTGTATATACATCTGTATGTGAGGAGCTCCCTCTAGTGGTGGCTGTATATACATCTGTATGTGAGGAGCTCCACCTAGTGGTGACTGTATATAGATCTGTATGTGAGGAGCTCCCCCTAGTGGTGGCTGTATATAGATCTGTATGTGAGGAGCTCCCCCTAGTGGTGACTGTATATAGATCTGTATGTGAGGAGCTCCCCCTAGTGGTGACTGTATATACATCTGTATGTGAGGAGCTCCCTCTAGTGGTGGCTGTATATACATCTGTATGTGAGGAGCTCCCTCTAGTGGTGGCTGTATATACATCTGTATGTGAGGAGCCCCCTCTAGTGTTGGCTGTATATACATCTGTATGTGAGGAGCTCCCTCTAGTGGTGGCTGTATATAGATCTGTATGTGAGGAGCTCCCTCTAGTGGTGACTGTATATACATCTGTATGTGAGGAGCTCCCTCTAGTGGTGGCTGTATATACATCTGTATGTGAGGAGCTCCCTCTAGTGGTGACTGTATATACATCTGTATGTGAGGAGCTCCCTCTAGTGGTGGCTGTATATTCATCTGTATGTGAGGAGCTCCCCCTAGTGGTGACTGTATATACATCTGTATGTGAGGAGCTCCCTCTAGTGGTGGCTGTATATACATCTGTATGTGAGGAGCTCCCTCTAGTGGTGGCTGTATATACATCTGTATGTGAGGAGCTCCCTCTAGTGGTGGCTGTATATACATCTGTATGTGATGTTACGCCCATAGGAACACTTATGAGACCTGCATGCGTAGCACGAGGACAGTGTACAGGATTACACAAATCTCATGGACACTGTGCGGACGTTTCCCGTGAGGCTTTGGAAATCCATGGAATGTCAGTTATATTTGCGGTATTATCTATGGATCCGTACCAAAATCCGTGCCACTGTTAAACTGAGGTTTGGGTGCACAAACGCACAGAAATTGATGTGGATCTTCTGGACATTGACCTACACCCGTGTGCATGTAACAATTGGGCCTATGCATCGCTTTGGGCCGCGTATTATGTGGAGTGGCCCCACTGCTTCTAGGGCCCGGATCAGCTGCTTTGGCTGTAATGACACATAAGGGGGAGCTGCAGCATTTAGAGCCACGTTACACGCCAGCTCCGGGCCCCAGCCGTACCGAGTGCAATCACAGGAGGGGCCCCATCAGCCACTGGTTGACACCCACACACACATAACCAGCCTGGCCCGGAGGAGGTCATACGTGTTTACCCCCATCCACAGCTGAACCCCCATATCCCGAAACAGGAGCCATGTATTGCAGCTCACACACTATACATGTATGTGTCATGTATGTCCCTTCTGTGCTCACCTTTGGTCCCTGTAATGAGCTGCAGGATCTTTGGACATGGGATAGAGACGGTGCGACCAACGAGGGTGGGCGGCCAGCAGCTGAGGTTATCCCACATCCCCGCACATCCTGCAACACAGCACACAGTCCTTACAGTACGAGCCTGCAGAGGGCAGGGGGCGCCGCAGGCTCCACGCAGGGTAGTCTCACCTTCTGGCAGCCAGGTGGCAGCAGAGACATTGGACCGGGCCAAAGACTCTGCACACATCTCCTCCTCCTTCACCATCACCCCCAGCAGGTCACAGAGCAGGTGAGCGCCCCCTACCTGTAGGAACAAGAAGCGCATCAAACCCCGTGAACTGTCCAAGGTGAAGAAGTCGCTGAGCCGGAAGCCCCCCAGGTCCTGCACCAGGACAAATCCAGAAGAACCGGAAAAGGAGCAGAGATGAGCGGTCTACAGACCACAACATAGGGCAAGCTCTCTCCAGAGAGACCGGCAGTCCTATGTAAAAATACATACAAATCCTCAAAAGACAAACACAGAAACTCACTATCCCCCCTCTATATATACACAGACACTCACTACCCCCCCTCTATATATATATACACAGACACTCACTATCCCCCCCTCTATATATATATATATACACAGACACTCACTATCCCCCCTCTATATATATATATATACACAGACACTCACTATCCCCCCCTCTATATATATATACACACAGACACTCACTATCCCCCCTCTATATATATACAGACACTCACTATCCCCCCTCTATATATATACAGACACCCACTATCCCCCCCTCTATATATATATACAGACACTCACTATCCCCCCTCTATATATATATACACACAGACACTCACTATCCCCCCTCTATATATATATATATATATATATATACAGACACTCACTATCCCCCCTCTATATATATATATACACTGCTCACAAAAATAAAGGGAACACTTAAACAAAACAATGTAACTCCAAGTCAACCACACTTCTGTGAAATCAAACTGTCCACTTAGGAAGCAACACTGAATGACAATCAATCACACATGCTGTTGTGCAAATGGGATAGACAACAGGTGGAAATTATAGGCAATTAGCAAGACACCCCCAATAAAGGAGTGGTTCTGCAGGTGGTGACCACAGACAACTTCTCAGTTCCTATGCTTCCTGGATGATGTTTTGGTCACTTTTGAATGCTGGCGGTGCTTTCACTCTAGTGGTAGCATGAGACGGAGTCTACAACCCACACAAGTGGCTCAGGTAGTGCAGTTTATCCAGGATGGCACATCAATGCGAGCTGTGGCAAGAAAGTTTGCTGTGTCTGCAGGCGTAGTGTCCAGAGCATGGAGGCGCTACCAGGAGACAGGCCAGTACATCAGGAGATGTGGAGGAGACCGTAGGAGGGCAACAACCCAGCAGCAGGACCGCTACCTCCGCCTTTGTGCAAGGAGGAACAGGAGGAGCACTGCCAGAGCCCTGCAAAATGACCTCCAGCAGGCCACAAATGTGCATGTGTCTGCTCAAACGGTCAGAAACAGACTCCATGAGGGTGATATGAGGGCCCGACATCCACAGGTAAGGGTTGTGCTTACAGCCCAACACCGTGCAGGACGTTTGGCATTTGCCAGAGAACACCAAGATTGGCAAATTCGCCACCGGCGCCCTGTGCTCTTCACAGATGAAAGCAGGTTCACACTGAGCACATGTGACAGACGTGACAGAGTCTGGAGACGCCGTGGAGAACGTTCTGCTGCCTGCAACATCCTCCAGCATGACCGGTTTGGCATTGGGTCAGTAATGGTGTGGGTGGC